>NW_025229635.1:0-2066 GCF_018294505.1 Triticum aestivum | reverse complement strand
AATTGACAGAATTGCGTGCGCAAACCAATGCTAACTATGCTGCAAGAGAGGTTGAGGTTCAAAGCATGGGCGGTACGCCAAGGTAAGTAGACCGAAATCCAACTGCATCTACTACTAATCATCCACCTTGAGATATCTATCCAGAACATCTCGCTGGTATTAAGTTGCGAGCCCCACCCAAAGTGTAAACTCAAAGCAACAGACAACTGCATTAAAAGAACTTTGCGTAAAGTAAACAGTCCTTGCACCCGCGGGCACAAGCACCGTTGTTTTCCCCCTTGTGGCAACAGCACATCCCCTAGACTCATGTTTCTGTCACTCAAGCTAGTCATCGAGGGGCATGAACCCACAATCGAGCATGACGTTCCCTCTTGGAGTCACTACCTACTACTCGGCCAAAGCAATAAATAGCAACGGAGAACATGCAAGAATTACTTACGAACATAAATATAAAAGAGGTAAATCAAATATATTACTCATACACAATCTGAACATAATCTCACAATCCATCGGATCCCAACAAACTCAGCATAGCAACAGCATAAAGATTACATATGTGCCTCGATCATGTAGGGCAGCTCACGAGGTCTAATTAGTGAAGCACAAGAAGGGGAGGAGAACATCACATAGCTACTGGTCATGGACCCATGGTCCAAGGGAGACTACTCACGACTCATCCGGGAGGCGTCCATGGCGGTGGAGAAGCTCCCGGTGGTGATCCTCCCCTCCGGCAGGGTGCCGGGAAGAGTTCTCCTGGCGCTCCCGATCTTGGAAGCGTGGCGGCGGCAGAACAGAGACGAGATCGCGAAAAAGGGTTCCGTCCTCGAGGGTTTCGAGACGAGGTGTAAATATATGCCAAAGGGGAGCGCCAGCCGGGGCCTAGGGGGCCCAAGCGGCCACCTCGCGCGGCCAGGGCCTGGCCCGCGCCGCCAGGCCGCCTGGGGCCCTTGTGGCCCCCTCCGGCTGCCCTTCGGCTGCGTGGAACCTTCCGGAACGCTGATTTTTTATATAATTTTTCCGGAATTTTTCTGGCAGTTTACGTGACGGGAAAAACTGAAATACAAAAACAGCAGAAAACAGAAACTGGCACTGGGGTGCACTGAGTTAATAGGTTAGTCCAAATATGATCAAAAATGTATGGAAGTGTATAAATATCATAGCAATATCACCCAAAAGAGGCATGGAGCAAGCAGAAATTATAGATACGTTTTGGACGTATCACCGACCAGCCCGGAAGCCCGATCCGGATTGAAAAATCCACCAGGCCATCCAAGCCTGCTGATAAACCGACTGCCCCAGTGCAAATCGGTGAGTCCAAAGATGATGATGTTGTGATTACTGGCATTGGCCGTTCAGAACCAAGCAATCCTGTCGCCTTAGCCAAGCATTCTGCCAAAGAAGAGTTCGCCACTATGAGCAAAGGCAAGTGGAATGTTGATCTGGCAACTTATGCTGCTTTAAATACCCAAGAACTTCATTCCGGCTACTTGAATCGGCTGTATACCAGCCATGATTATGAAGCTGGCCTGGTGAATATGATGAAGGAAAAATTTGGGGTAATTTCCATGTGCTTTTTCCTGCTTGGATACTTCAATTTCGTTAACTCTCCTAGCCCCCGAGGGCCGGTTTTGCAATCTTCTTTCAAACCGAGACTTACTAATATATATCTGAATGCTTCGAAATTCACTGATGTAGCCCCCAAGGGCCGGTTTAACTTAACGAAGTTAAACCGGGACTTACGTAATTTAACACGGCAGCATCAGAACTTATTTGAGAAAATAGCCATTAGCCCCCAAGTGCCAAGTTGAATACTTGTATTGAGCTTGGGACTTTGCAATCAATTGAAAGATGAAGATCAAATATGCATTAGCCCCCAAGTGCCAAGTGCATAACTTGTTATGTGGTTGGTACTTCAATTCTTGTACCGTTTGTTAAATCATATGATTGTCTGTATGCAGGCTGAGCTGAGGACCAAAGAAAACCAACTCGCCGATCTTTAAGAGAATTTGAAATCCCAACAAGCTGAAACCTCAAAGGCGAAAGAAGAGTTGACCAGCGCTTTAGGC
>NW_025229634.1:19882-20769 GCF_018294505.1 Triticum aestivum | reverse complement strand
TTTTGGGGTCCCGGAGTGATTTCCACGATTAACGAACACTGGGGTGCGTTTACGTTTTGGTCATCAACACTAGCGGTTTTGGCCGATTCTAACCCGTTTCGTGGACTATTACTCACCATTTTTGGGCCCCAAACGAATTTCATAAGTTGTTGAACCCCAAGGCGCGCTTACATGTCGGTCATCAACACTCACAGATTTGGCCGATTCTGGCCCGTTTCGTGAACTATTACTCACTGTTTTGGGGTCCCGGTGAGATTTCCACGAATAATGAACCCTAGGGTGCGTTTATTTTTTGGTCATCAACACTCGCGGTTTTATCGATTCTGACCCGTTTCATGGACTATTACTCACCGGTTTTGGTCCCCAAAGCGATTTCCATAGTTGTTGAACCCCAAGGTGCGCTTACGTGTCGGTCATCAACACTCACAGTTTTGGCCGATTCTGCCCCGTTTCGTGGACTATTACTCACTGTTTTGGGGTCCCGGAGTGATTTCCACGATTAATGAACCCTGGGGTGCGTTTACGTTTTGGTCATCAACATTAGCTGTTTTGGCTGATTCTGACCCGTTTCATCAACTATTACTCACCGTTTTTGGGCCCCAAACGAATTTCCATAGTTGTTGAACCCCAAGGCGTGCTTATGTGTCGGTCATCAACACTCACAGATTTGGCCGATTCTGGCCCATTTCGTGGACTATTACTCACTGTTTTGGGGTCCCGGAGAGGTTTCCATGATTAACGAACCCTGGGGTGCATTTACGATTCGGTCATCAACACTCGCGGTTTTCTGCCGATTCTGACCCGTTTCATGGACAATTACTCTCAGTTTTGGGGCCCCAAACCGGTTCCATAGTTGTTGAACCCCAAGGTGCGCTTACGTGTCGGTC
>NW_025229634.1:14450-16008 GCF_018294505.1 Triticum aestivum | reverse complement strand
GAACCCCAAGGCGTGCTTACGTGTCGGTCATCAACACTCACAGATTTGGCCGATTCTGGCCCATTTCGTGGACTATTACTCACTGTTTTGGGGTCCCGGAGAGGTTTCCACGATTAACGAACCCTGGGGTGCATTTACGATTCGGTCATCAACACTCGTGGTTTTTTGCCGATTCTGAACCGTTTCATGGACTATTACTCACCGTTTTGGGGCCCTAAGCGATTTCCATAGTTGTTGAACCTCAAGGTGCGCTTACGTGTCGGTCATCAACACTCACAGTTTTTGTCGATTCTAGCCCGTTTCGTGGACTATTACTCACTGTTTTGGGGTCCCGGAGTTATTTTCATGATTAACGAACCCTGGGGTGCTTTTACGTTTTGGTCATGAACACTAGCGGTTTTGGCCTATTCTAACCCGTTTCGTGGACTATTACTCACCGTTTTTGGGCCCCAAACGAATTTCATAAGTTGTTGAACCCCAAGGCGCGCTTACGTGTCGGTCATCAACAATCACAGATTTGGCCGATTCTGGCCCGTTTCATGGACTATTACTCATTGTTTTGGGGTCCCGGTGAGATTTCCACGAATAATGAACCCTAGGGTGCGTTTATGTTTCGGTCATCAACACTCGCGGTTTTTATCGATTCTGACCCGTTTCATGGACTATTACTCACCGTTTTGGGGCCCCAAAGCGATTTCCGTAGTTGTTGAACCCCAAGGTGCGCTTACGTGTTGGTCATCAACGCTCACAATTTTGGCCAATTCTGGCCCGTTTCTTGGACTATTACTCACTGTTTTGGGGTCCCGGAGTGATTTCCACGATTAACGAACACTGGGGTGCGTTTACGTTTTGGTCATCAACACTAGCGGTTTTGGCCGATTCTAGCCCGTTTCGTGGACTATTACTCACCGTTTTTGGGCCCCAAACGAATTTCATAAGTTGTTGAACCCCAAGGCGCGCTTACGTGTCGGTCATCAACACTCACAGATTTGGCCGATTCTGGCCCGTTTCGTGGACTATTACTCACTGTTTTGGGGTCCCGGTGAGATTTGCACGAATAATGAACCCTAGGGTGCGTTTATGTTTCGGTAATAAACACTCGCAGTTTTTATCGATTCTGACCCGTTTCGTGGACTATTACTCACCGGTTTTGGGCCCCAAAGCGACTTCCATATTTGTTGAACCCCAAGGTGCGTTTATGTTTCGGTCATCAACACTCGCGGTTTTTATCGATTCTGACCCGTTTTATGGACTATTACTCACTGTTTTGGGGTCCCGGAGTGATTTCCACGATTAACAAACCCTGGGGTGCGTTTACATTTCGATCATCAACACTCGAGGTTTTGGCCGATTCTGACCCGTTTCATGGACTACTACTCACCGTTTTTGGGCCCCAAACAAATTTCCATAGTTGTTGAACCCCAAGGCGCGCTTATGTGTCGGTCATCAACACTCACAGATTTGGCCGATTCTGGTCCGTTTCGTGGACTATTACTCACTGTTTTGGGGTCCCGGTGAGATTTCCACGAATAACGAACCCTGGGGTGCGTTTACGTTT
>NW_025229634.1:12708-13113 GCF_018294505.1 Triticum aestivum | reverse complement strand
AGTTTTGGCCGATTCTGCCCCGTTTCGTGGACTATTACTCACTGTTTTGTGGTCCCGGAGTGATTTCCACGATTAACGAACACTGGGGTGCGTTTACGTTTTGGTCATCAACACTCACGGTTTTGGCTGATTCTGACCTGTTTCGTGGACTATTACTCACTGTTTTGGGGTCTCGGAGAGGTTTCCACGATTAACGAACCCTGGGGTGCGTTTACGATTCGGTCATCAACACTCGCGGTTTTTTGCCGATTCTGACCCGTTTCATGGACTAATACTCACCGTTTTGGGGCCAGAAACAAATTTCCATAGTTGTTGAACTCCAAGGCGTGCTTACGTGTAGGTCATCAACACTCATAGATTTGGCCGATTCTGGCCCGTTTCGTGGACTATTACTCACTGTTTTGG
>NW_025229634.1:10778-11334 GCF_018294505.1 Triticum aestivum | reverse complement strand
TTGGCCGATTCTAGCCCATTTCGTGGACTATTACTCACTATTTTGGGGTCTCGGAGAGGTTTCCACGATTAACGAACCCTGGGGTGCGTTTACGATTCGGTCATCAACACTCGCGGTTTTTTGCCGATTCTCACGCGTTTGATGGACTATTACTCACCGTTTTGGGGCCCCAAACCGGTTTCATAGTTGTTGAACCCTAAGGTGCGCTTACATGTCGGTCATCAACACTCACAGATTTGGCCGATTCTGGCCCGTTTCGTGGACTATTACTCACTGTTTTGGGGTCCCGGAGTGATTTCCACGAATTACAAACCCTGGGGTGCGTTTACGTTTCGGTCATCAACACTCGCGGTTTTGGCAGATTCTGAGCCGTTTCCTGGACTACTACTCACCGTTTTGGGGCCCCAAAGTGATTTCCATAGTTGTTGAACCCCAAGGCGGGCTTATGTGTCGGTCATCAACACTCACAGATTTGGCCGATTCTGGCCCGTTTCGTGGACTATTACGCACTATTTGGGGTCCCGGTGAGATTTCCACGGATAACGAACCCTGGGGT
>NW_025229634.1:7239-8323 GCF_018294505.1 Triticum aestivum | reverse complement strand
TGCACTATTACTCAATGTTTTGGAGACCCAGAGGGATTTCCACGATTGATGAACCCCGGGGTGCATTTATGTGTCTGTCGTCAACTCTCACAGTTTTGGCCAATTCTGACATGTTTCGTGGACTATTACTCACGGTTTTGGGGTCCCGAAGTGATTTCCATAGTTGTTGAACTCCAAGGTGTGCTTACGTGTTGGTCATCAACACTCGCAGTTTTGGCCGATTCTGGCCCGTTTCATGGACTATTACTCACCGTTTTGGGGTCCCAAAGAGATTTCCATGGTTGTCGAATTCCAAGGTGCGCTTACATGTCGGTCATCAACAATCACAGTTTGGGCCGATTCTGGCCCGTTTCTTGGACTATTACTCTATTTTGGGGTCTTGGAGTCATTTGATGATTGACGAACCCTTGGTGCGTTTACGTTTCGGTGATCAACACTCACATATTCGGCCGATTCTAGTCCGTTTTGTGCACTATCACTCAGCGTTTTGGGGACCTAGAGCAATTTCCACGATCGATGAACCCCGGGGTTCGTTTATGTGTCCGTCGTCAACACTGAGAGTTTTGGCCAATTCTGACGGGTTTCGTGGCCTATTACTCACCGTTTTGGGGTCCCGAAGCGATTTCCATAGTTGTTGAACCCCAAGCTGTCCTTACGTGTTGGTCATCAACACTCACAGATTTGGCCGATTCTGGCCCGTTTCATGGACTATTACTCACCGTTTTGGGGTGCCAAAGCGATTTCCATGGTTGTCGAACTCCAAGGTGCGCTTACGTGTCGGTCATCAACAATCACAGTTTGGGCCGATTCTGGCCCGTTTTTGGACTACTACTCTATTTTGGGGTCTCAGAGTCATTTCCATGATTGACGAACCCCAGGGTGCGTTTACATGTCGGTCATCAACACTCACATATTTGGCCGAATCGTGTCCGTTTCGTGCACTATTACTCAATGTTTTGGAGACCCAGAGGGATTTCCACGATTGATGAACCCCGGGGTGCATTTATGTGACTGTCGTCAACACTCACAGTCTTGGCCAATTCTGACATGTTTCGTGGACTATTACTCACGGTTTTGGGGTCCC
>NW_025229634.1:4819-5709 GCF_018294505.1 Triticum aestivum | reverse complement strand
CGATTAACGAACCCTGGGGTGCGTTTACGATTCGGTCATCAACACTCGCGGTTTTTTGCCGATTCTGACTCATTTCATGGACTATTACTCACCGTTTTGGGGCCCCAAACCGGTTTCATAGTTGTTGAACCCCAAGGTGCGCTTACGTGTTGGTCATCAACACTCACAGTTTTGGCCGATTCTGGCCCGTTTCCTGGCCTATTACTCACTGTTTTGGGGTCCCGGAGTGATTTCCACGATTAACGAACCCTGGGGTGCGTTTACGTTTTGGTCATCAACACTAGTGGTTTTGGCCGATTCTGGCCTGTTTCGTGGACTATTACTCACCGTTTTTGGGCCCCAAACGAATTTCCATAGTTGTTGAACCCCAAGCGCGCTTACGTGTCGGTAATCAACACTCACAGATTTGGCCGATTCTGGCCCATTTCGTGGGCTATTACTCACTGCTTTGAGGTCCCGGAGAGGTTTCCACGATTAACGAACCCTGGGGTGCGTTTACGATTCGGTCATCAACACTCGCGGTTTTCTGTCCATTCTGACCCGTTTCATGGACTATTACTCACCGTTTTGGGGCCCCAAACCGGTTTCATAGTTGTTGAACCCCAAGGTGCGCTTACGTGTCGGTCATCAACACTCATAGTTTTGGCCGATTCTGGCCCGTTTCCTGGACTATTACTCACTATTTTGGGGTCCCGGAGTGATTTCCATGATTAACGAACCCTGGGGTGCGTTTACGTTTCGGTCATCAACACTCACAGTTTTGGCCGATTCTGAGCCGTTTCGTGGACTGTTACTCACCGGTTGTGGGCCCCAAAGCGATTTCCATAGTTGTTGAACCCCAAGGTGCGCTTACGTGTCGGTCATCAACACTCATAGTTTTGGCCGATTCT
>NW_025229634.1:2144-2683 GCF_018294505.1 Triticum aestivum | reverse complement strand
TTGTTGAACCCCAAGGTGCGCATACGTGTCGGTCATCAACACTCACAGTTTTGGCCGATTCTGGCCCGTTTCATGGACTATTACTCACTGTTTTGTGGTCCCGGAGTGATTTCCACGATTAACGAATCCTGGGGTGCATTTACGTTTCGGTCATCAACACTCGCGGTTTTGGCAGATTCTGAGCCGTTTCGTGTACTATTACTCACCATTTTTGGGCGCCAAACAAATTTCCATAGTTGCTGAACCCCAAGGCGCGCTTACGTGTAGGTCATCAACACTCACAGTTTTGGCCGATTCTCGCCCGTTTCGTGGACTATTACTCACTGTTTTGGGGTCCCGGAGATGATTTCCACGATTAACGAACCCTGGGGTGCGTTTACGTTTCGGTCATCAACACTCGCGGTTTTATCGATTCTTACCCGTTTTATGGACTATTACTCACCGTTTTGGGGCCCCAAAGAGATTTCCATAGTTGTTGAACCCCAAGGTGCGATTACGTGTCGGTCATCAACACTCACAGTTTTGGCCGATTCTGGCCC
>NW_025229634.1:0-732 GCF_018294505.1 Triticum aestivum | reverse complement strand
TCAACACTCGCGGTTTTGGCAGATTCTGAGCCGTTTCGTGGACTATTACTCACCGTTTTGGGGCCCCAAAGTGATTTCCATAGTTGTTGAACCCCAAGGCGCGCTTATGTGTCGGTCATCAACACTCACAGATTTGGCCGATTCTGGCCCGTTTCGTGGACTACTACGCACTGTTTGGGGTCCCGGTGGGATTTCCACGGATAACGAACCCTGGGGTGCGTTTACATTTCGGTCATCAACACTCGCGGTTTTTATCGATTCTAACCCGTTTCATAGACTATTACTCACCATTTTTGGGCCACAAACAAATTTCCATAGTTGTTGAACCCCGAGGCGCGCTTACGTGTAGGTCATGAACACTCACAGATTTGGCCAGTTCTGGCCCGTTTCGTGGACTATTACTCACTATTTTGGGGTCCCGGAGTGATTTCCACGATTAACGAACCCTGGGGTGCGTTTACGTTTCGGTCATCAACACTCACAGTTTTGGCCGATTCTGCCCCGTTTCATGGACTATTACTCACTGTTTTGGAGTCCCGGAGTGATTTCCTCGATTAACTAATACTGGGATGCGTTTACGTTTCTGTCATCAACACTCACGGTTTTTGCCGATTCTGACCCGTTTCGTGGACTATTACTCACCGGTTTTGGGCCCCAAAGCGATTTCCATAGTTGTTGAACCCCAAGGTGCGCTTACGTGTCGGTCATCAACACACACAGTTTTGGCCGATT
>NW_025229633.1:13540-20773 GCF_018294505.1 Triticum aestivum | reverse complement strand
TTTTTTTTGCGAAAAATCACTATAATGGCGAGTGTCTCAAAACTCTTCCTAGCTCAAACTGACAGGATGGGCACGAAATTTTTCGACCAATTTTTTTTTTTCGACTGCCCGGACCCAAAAACTGGAAACGGGTCAAAAAAAACTTCCTATAATGGCACCTGTCTCAAAACACTCAGAAACACCTAAAAATAGGATAGCCAGAATTTTTTTCGAAAAATGCGTTTTCGAAAAATTTTGGGCCTAAACGGAGCGTGGCTACCCGACTCTTTTTTTTTTCCGAAACCTACTCCGGCAAGGAAACACGAATCGGAATCTAGATGGATCTCGAAAACAACCCTAATAAGCAAGGAACTCGGATTGGTGGTGGATATATGGTGGTGGTATATGGCAGCGGTGGTGGTAGCGGTGGTAGTATATGGATATGGATCGGTGGTGGTATATGGACACGGATTGGTGGTGGTATATGGATACGGATTCGGAGCGGTGGTGGTAGATGGCAGGGGCAATGATGATGGTGCGGCGGCGGCGTGACAACTTATGACCAGAACTCGAAACTTTAAAAGACTAGACTCTAAGACCAGCAACTAGACACGACGATGAAACCGCAAATTCAACAAAGCAAAAACCGTAAAAAGATTATGCAAAGGCTCAGATTGGTTCGGATATGATGAACTAACCCTAATTTTTTTTGTGGCTTTTTCGTGGACTATAGGTATGAAGAACAGACTCGATCTAAACTACGAAAAACTGTAAAATCTCACCGAGCAACCTGGAAATCTGATACCACTTGATAGAGGCAAAGGTGTCCCGTCTTTCGATGAGATGGTGGATTTCGCTTTGGTGGAAGTCGACTTTGACGATCCGACTACGAACGTGCGAGGACGTCGCGCCTTAGCAATCGCTAAACCAACTCCGAGAGGTTATTGACCACGCCGGAGCACGATCAACCTGACCACGAGGGTCTGTTTCCTGCGAGCAAACGAAGAACAAGCAAGAAACTGAGATTGCAATCTGGATATTGCGAATATAAGATGAAAGCTTTATTGATCAAGGTGGGGTTCTGTGACGCCTTTGTCTGGTCGTTGAACACAAACGAAGTACGCGAAGTTGCAGCTATGGCGAACTTTTAATCTAAACAAAACCCAAAGTCTAAACGATGCCCTAAGGGCTGTATATATGGAGGAAGAGGGGGGATTTTCGTGGCCCTTGGTGGAGGGATCCGAAATCAACCCTATCTCTTGTTTCCCCACACATACGGACTCTAAAAATAGCCTATACTTATGTAGTTCGAAATTACATGGGCCTGGCCCAATAATAAGGTGACGCAGCACCTAAAATAGCCTCGGGACGAAATTTATGAAGTGGCATCTTGTATATTTCGTCCAAGGCTTCATGCACCCATTATGGTGGCTTCAAAGTCCTGAAATCATCACTTGTAACTCCGTTCTTGTTCCCCTTGCGCATGCCATCATCTCCATGCTTGTTCTTGCTCCAATGTTCATCCTTCTCCAAGCTAGGCCCTTCATTTGTAAGCAAAACAAATGTATCCAATTTAGGCAGCATCATATTCTCATGAACATTAGAATCATTACCAAGAAACGAAAGTACCTGGTAATTTAGTTGGCGTGCACGAGCTCTAGTAATTGGTCCAGTATGTATAGCAGCAGGGGATGTGGGTGTAACAATTGTATTGATGTCCTCATCATCCTCCCCTTCTTGAAATGAAGTCGTCCTCGATGGAAGTTCATCTTGCTCACCCAAATAAGGCTTCAAATCTGCAATGTTAAAAGTGGGACTAACCCCAAAATCTGCAGGCAGCTCAAGTTTATATGCATTATCATTTATTTTCTCTAACACCTTAAAGGGACCATCAGCACGTGGCATTAGCTTTGATTTGCGCAAATCAGGAAATCTATCCTTATGCAAATGTAACCAAACAAGATCTCCAGGTGCAAACACAACATGTTTTCTACCCTTATCTCCAGCAAGTTTATATTTAGCATTCATACGCTCAATGTTTTCCTTAGTTAACTCATGCATTTTTAAAATCAATTCAGCACGTTGTTTAGCATCACAATTAACCTTCTCCGAAGATGGAAGAGGCAACAAATCAATAGGTGCACGAGGTAGGAAACCATACACAACTTCAAAAGGGCAGATCTTAGTAGTAGAATGCAATGAACGATTATAAGCAAATTCAATATGAGGCAAGCATTCCTCCCACATTTTCTTATTATTCTTCAAAACAGCCCTAAGCATAGTAGACAACGTTCTATTGACTACTTCAGTTTGTCCATCAGTTTGGGGGTGACAAGTAGTACTAAAAAGCAGTTTAGTCCCCAACTTAGCCCATAAACATCTCCAAAAGTGGCTAAGAAATTTAGTATCACGATCTGAAACAATAGTATTTGGCACACCATGCAAGCGAATAATTTCACGAAAGAACAAATCAGCAACATTAACAGCATCATCGCTTTTATGACATGGTATAAAGTGTGCCATTTTCGAGAATCTATCCACGACAACAAATATGCCATCCCTCCCCTTCTTTGTTCGAGGTAAACCTAAAACAAAGTCCATAGATATATCCTCCCAAGGAACACTAGGTACAGGCAAAGGCATATATAAACCATGAGGATTGAGTCGTGACTTAGCTTTTTGACATGTAGTGCATCGAGCAATAAAACGCTCAACATCCCGTCTCATCTTTGGCCAAAAGAAATGTGTAGCAAGTACGTCCTCCGTCTTCTTCACGCCAAAGTGTCCCATTAATCCTCCTCCATGCGCCTCCTGCAACAACAAAAGACGAATGGAGCTAGCTGGAATGCATAGCTTGTTAGCACGAAACACAAATCCATCGTTAACAACAAACTTATTCCACATTCTTCCTTCTTTACAATTCTGCATTACATCTTTAAAATCAGCATCATGCACATATTGATCTTTGATGGTCTCCAAACCAAATATTTTGAAGTCAAGTTGTGAAAGCATAGTATAGCGACGAGACAATGCATCAACAATAACATTTTCTTTTCCCTTCTTGTGTTTAATGACATAAGGGAAAGTCTCAATGAATTCCACCCATTTAGCATGTCTACGATTCAGTTTAGCTTGACTTTTAATATGTTTCAAAGATTCATGATCAGAATGTATAACAAATTCTTTGGGCCATAAATAATGTTGCCATGTTTCTAAAGTCCGAACAAGAGCATATAATTCTTATCATAAGTAGAATAATTCAGACTAGGCCCACTCAATTTTTCACAAAAGTATGCAACAGGTTTGCCATCTTGTAATAACACACCTCCTAATCCAATTCCACTAGCATCACATTCAAGCTCAAAAGTCTTATTAAAATCAGGAAGTTGGAGTAAAGGAGCATGTGTCAACTTATCTTTCAATACCGTGAAGGCTTCTTCCTGTGCGGTACCCCAAACAAAAGGCACATCCTTCTTTGTAAGCTCGTTGAGAGGTGCAGCAATGGTGCTGAAATCTCTCACAAAACGCCTATAGAATCCAGCGAGGCCAAGAAAACTCCTCACCTGTGTGACCGTTTTGGGCTGCGGCCAACTCTCAATAGCTTCAATCTTGGCTTTGTCAACTTCAATTCCCTGTGGAGTAACAACATAGCCAAGAAAAGATACTCGGTCGGTGCAAAAGGTGCACTTCCCAAGGTTACCAAACAAACGTGCATCACGTAGAGCAATAAAAACAGCACGTAAATGTTCCAAATGTTCTTCCAAAGATCTGCTATAAATCAGTATGTCATCAAAGTAAACTACCACAAATCGTCCAATGAAAGCACGTAAAACTTTGTTCATTAATCTCATGAAAGTACTAGGTGCATTAGTTAACCCAAAAGGCATGACTAACCACTCATATAATCCAAACTTAGTTTTAAATGTTGTTTTCTATTCATCTCCCAATTTCATACGAATTTGATGGTAGCCACTACGCAAATCAACTTTGGAGAATATTGTAGAGCCACTCAATTCATCAAGCATATCATCTAGCCTAGGAATAGGATGACGATAACGAATAGTAATATTATTAATGCCTCTACAATCAACACACATACGTGATGTACCATCCTTTTTCGGCACTAGAATAATAGGAACAACACAAGGACTAAGGGATTCGCGTATATAACCTTTGTCGAGAAGCTCTTGTACTTGGCGCATAATCTCCTTCGTCTCCTCTGGATTGGTACGGTATGGTGCACGGTTTGGCAGTGAAGCACCGGGAATTAAGTCAATCTGATGCTCAATCCCTCGAATAGGCGGTAATCCCGGTGGCACGTCTTGTGGAAAGACGTCAGCGAACTCCTGCAAAATGTTAGTGACAGCAGGAGGCAAAGAGGAAGGCACGTCCTCGAATGAAAATAATGCCTCTTTGCACACAAAAGCATAGCAAACAGATTTGCTGAAATCTAGCTCATCAATATCAGATTTGGTGGCAAATAAACATGCACTTTTCAATTTAATTTTAGAAGCAACACTAGATGGTTTATCATTAGGCTTCATTTGTTGCTCAAATTCTTTTGCCACAATCTGATTTTCACTCTTATTCGTCTCCTGTTTTGCTTTATTAGCTCTATTAATATCATCTTTCAAAATGGAATCAGGAGTCATAGGAAGCAAAGTAATATTTTTATCCTTATGAACAAGAGTATAGTGATTGTTTCTACCATGGTGTACAGAATTTTTATCAAATTGCCATGGTCTACCAAGTAATAAGGAACATGCTTGCATAGGTACCACATCACAATCAACATAATCAGCATATGTAGAGATACTAAAATGCACACGAACAGTACGTGTTACCTTAACCTTGCCGCTGTTGTTGAACCATTGGATGTAGTAAGGATGTGGATGTGGTCTTGTGGTGAGAGAAAGCTTCTCCACCATCTCCATGCTAGCCAAATTGTTGCAGCTCCCTCCGTCTATTATGACGCGCACAGAACGTTCCTTCACAACTCCCTTGGTATGGAACAAATTGTGCCTCTGATTTTGCTCAGCTTCTGTGACCTGCACACTCAAAACACGTTGAGCAACTAAACATTCATACCTGTCAGCGTCTTCAGGAGCCATGTATTGCGTCTCATGATCAGAATCATCTCCACCATGTTCTTCACGTGTAATAAGAGCCAAAGTCTCCTCATCATAGTCACTAGCGGACTCATATCCACCATCCGCGGTAGCAATCATCACACGCGGAGATTTGCATTCTCTCGCATAATGACCTCCTCCCTTACAACGACGACAAATAATATCACTTGTGTGCCCTGTTGATGCCATGGAAGAAGAAGAACGCTGTGCAGGCCCCGCAGGTGCGCTCTTGGCAGATAATGGTGGTTGTGCCTGTTTTCTTGTATCACGGCTGGAGGTGGCACCGGATGGAGGTGCTGGTGCTGTTGAAGTAGAAGATGCACGTGGTGTCCATGATGAAGGTCGGCCTGCAGAAAAGTTAGTTCGCCCCAATGCTTGTCGATCCTGCACTTCACGTTCAGCTTTACAAGCAAGATGGAATAAACGAGTGATATTAGTATACTCCTTATAGTCTAGAATGGTCTGAATCTCTCTATTTAATCCACCCAGAAAACGTGCAAGCATAGCTTCATTCTCCTCAACAATACCACATCTAATCATGCCAGTTTGTAATTCCTGATAATATTCTTCTACAGAATTTTTTCCTTGTCTTAAACGCTGCAATTTTTGAAGCAATTCACGTTGATAATATGGTGGAACCCAACACGTACGCATAGCAGTTTTCAAAGCAGCCCAAGTAGTTGGAATAGGATATAATCGACAATGTTCAGACCACCATACACATGCAAAACTAGTGAAAGCACAAACAGCAGCAGCAACTCGTCTCTCCTCAGGATATTGTAAACATGTAAATCGTTGTTCAGTTTCTAACTCCCAAGTAAGATATATATCAGGAACATATCTACCCTCAAATGGTGGAATATTCAATTTCAGTTTAGGAATATGGACATCATCGCGTACCTGAGGTGGTGGTGCAGGCGTACCATTACGAATATATACCTGAGGTCGACCTGCTGGTGGTGGTACAGGTGGCTGCACGTAGTGTTGATTTTGATCAACCTCATCCTCATAATCTCCCACATAATCATCCTCCTCCGCATCAGCAGCAGGAGCCACAGAAGTATCAACAGCAGCACCAACAGTTTGGCCAAACGCAAGAGGAACGCGGCTTGCTCGGCGGAGGTCTGCTTCGCGACGTGGAGGTAGTCGTTGTTGTTGTTGTTGGAGAGGTGCGTTAGGTGCAGCGGGTGGTGGTGGTGGAAGACGCGCGAGCAATTCATTAAACTTGTTATCGAGCTTTGTTTCGAACGTCTTCTCAAGGCCAGTGATCTTCTCCATGGCCTCTTCAAAATTGTTCAGCACATCTTGCACCTGTTCAGTCATCATTTGCTGAAACTTATCATGAAGCTCCTTGTTCGATAAATTCTCCCAGTCAATCTCGTCGGCTTGTGATCCTGGCATGGTTAGCAGCAATAGAAACACACAAGAATATGATCCTACAGACTACGAACAAGTGGTGGTGGTGGGTGTCACAAATCCGTCAAGCAAATCTCAAATTCTTACCAGTTCTTACCCAGCAGCAGGCGGTGATCGGCAACCGTTGTAGTCAAAAACTCTCAAAGCTTGGATAGAGCGATTACCAGGGAGAGTCAAATGCACGACGTAGATGTATGTGGAGCTGGGAAGGCTTATAATATGGTAGCAAAAAGGGTCAGCAATAATCAATTCAGAGATGCAAAGTTGAATAAACGCTCAACGACGGTACTGTGCTGGTCCTAGGCTAGACTGTGCTAGAGACGCGAGCCTAGAACACTAACAAAATCACGGCGCGGCACGTAAACAAGGGAAAAGCACACTTTGAATTTTTTTTTCGCTCTTTTTTTTTTGCGCTCTTTTTTTTGCGCTGCTTTTTTTTGTTTTTTTTTGCGAAAAAATCACTATAATGGCGAGTGTCTCAAAACTCTTCCTAGCTCAAACTGACAGGATGGGCACGAAATTTTTTCGACCAATTTTTTTTTTTCGACTGCCCGGACCCAAAAACTGGAAACGGGTCAAAAAAAACTTCCTATAATGGCACCTGTCTCAAAACACTCAGAAACACCTAAAAATAGGATAGCCAGAATTTTTTTCGAAAAATGCGTTTTCGAAAAATTTTGGGCCTAAACGGAGCGTGGCTACCCGACTC
>NW_025229633.1:1556-13070 GCF_018294505.1 Triticum aestivum | reverse complement strand
ATCAAGGTGGGGTTCTGTGACGCCTTTGTCTGGTCGTTGAACACAAACGAAGTACGCGAAGTTGCAGCTATGGCGAACTTTTAATCTAAACAAAACCCAAAGTCTAAACGATGCCCTAAGGGCTGTATATATGGAGGAAGAGGGGGGAATTTCGTGGCCCTTGGTGGAGGAGTCCGAAATCAACCCTATCTCTTGTTTCCCCACACATACGGACTCTAAAAATAGCCTATACTTATGTATTTCGAAATTACATGGGCCTGGCCCAATAATAAGGTGACGCAGCACCTAAAATAGCCTCGGGACGAAATTTATGAAGTGGCATCTTGTATATTTCGTCCAAGGCTTCATGCACCCATTATGGTGTCTTCAAAGTCCTGAAATCATCACTTGTAACTCCGTTCTTGTTTCCCTTGCGCATGCCATCATCTCCATGCTTGTTCTTGCTCCAATGTTCATCCTTCTCCAAGCTAGGCCCTTCATTTGTAAGCAAAACAAATGTATCTAATTTAGGCAGCATCATATTCTCATGAACATTAGAATCATTACCAAGAAACGAAAGTACCTGGTAATTTAGTTGGCGTGCACGAGCTCTAGTAATTGGTCCAGTATGTATAGCAGCAGGGGCTGTGGGTGTAACAATTGTATTGATGTCCTCATCACAAATTCTTACCAGTTCTTACCAAGCAGCAGGCGGTGATCGGCAACCGTTGTAGTCAAAAACTCTCAAAGCTTGGATAGAGCGATTACCAGGGAGAGTCGAACACACGACGTAGATGTATGTGGAGCTGGGAAGGCTTATAGTATGGTAGCAAAAAGGGTCAGCAATAATCAATTCAGAGATGCAAAGTTGAATAAACGCTCAACGACGGTACTGTGCTGGTCCTAGGCTAGACTGTGCTAGAGACGCAAGCCTAGAACACCAACAAAATCACGGCGCGGCACGTAAACAAGGGAAAAGCACACTCTGAATTTTTTTTTCGCTCTTTTTTTTTGCGCTCTTTTTTTTGCGCTGTTTTTTTTTTGCGAAAAATCACAATAACGGCGAGTGTCTCAAAACTCTTCCTAGCTCAAACTGACAGGATGGGCACGAAATTTTTTTGACCAAATTTTTTTTTCGACTGCCCGGACCCAAAAACTGGAAACGGGTCAAAAAAAACTTCCTATAATGGCACCTGTCTCAAAACACTCAGAAACACCTAAAAATAGGATAGCCAGAAAATTTTTCGAAAAATGCGTTTTCGAAAATTTTTGGGCCTAAACGGAGCGTGGCTACCCGACTCTTTTTTTTTTCCGAAACCTACTCCGGCAAGGAAACACGAATCGGAATCTAGATTGATCCCGAAAACAAACCTAATAAGCAAGGAAACTCGGATTGGTGGTGGATATATGGTGGTGGTATATGGCAGCGGTGGTAGTATATGGATATGGATCGGTGGTGGTATATGGACACGGATTGGTGGTGGTATATGGATACGGATTCGGAGCGGTGGTGGTAGATGGCAGGGGCGATGATGATGGTGCGGCGACGGCGTGACAACTTGTGAACAGAACTCGAAACTCTAAAAGACTAGACGCTAAGACCAGCAACTGAACACGATGATGCAACCGCAAATTCAACAAAGCAAATACAGAAAAGATTATGCAAGGCTCAGATTGGTTCGGATGGGATGAACTAACCCTAATTTTTTTTGGCTTTTTCGTGGACTATAGGTATGAAGAACGGACTCGATCTAAACTACGAAAAACTGTAAAATCTCACCGAGCAACCTGGAAATCTGATACCACTTGATAGAGGCAAAGGTGTCCCGTCTTTCGATGAGATGATGGATTTCGCTTTGGTGGAAGTCGACTTTGACGATCCGACTACGAACGTGCAAGGACGTCGCGCCTTAGCAATCGCTAAACCAACTCCGAGAGGTTATTGACCACGCCGGAGCACGATCAACCTGACCACGAGGGTCTGTTTCCTACGAGCAAACGAAGAACAAGCAAGAAACTGAGATTGCAATCTGGATATTGCGAATATAAGATGAAAGCTTTATTGATCAAGGTGGGGTTCTGTGACGCCTTTGTCTGGTCGTTGAACACAAACGAAGTACGCGAAGTTGCAGCTATGGCAAACTTTTAATCTAAACAAAACCCAAAGTCTAAACGATGCCCTAAGGGCTGTATATATGGAGGAAGAGGGGGGGAATTTCGTGGCCCTTGGTGGAGGGGTCCGAAATCAACCCTATCTCTTGTTTCCCCACACATACGGACTCTAAAAATAGCCTATACTTATGTATTTCGAAATTACATGGGCCTGGCCCAATAATAAGGTGACGCAGCACCTAAAATAGCCTCGGGACGAAATTTATGAAGTGGCATCTTGTATATTTCGTCCAAGGCTTCATGCACCCATTATGGTGGCTTCAAAGTCCTGAAATCATCACTTGTAACTCCGTTCTTGTTCTTGCTCCAATGTTCATCCTTCTCCAAGCTAGGCCCTTCATTTGTAAGCAAAACAAATGTATCCAATTTAGGCAGCATCATATTCTCATGAACATTAGAATCATTACCAAGAAACGAAAGTACCTGGTAATTTAGTTGGCGTGCACGAGCTCTAGTAATTGGTCCAGTATGTATAGCAGCGGGGGCTGTGGGTGTAACAATTGTATTGATGTCCTCATCATTCATTGATGCTAGTTGTGCTACGCCGTGACCTTATTAGTGTTCTAGGCTCACGTCTCTAGTCCGGTCTAGCCTAGGACCAGCACAGTACCGTCGTTGAGCGTTTATTCAACATTGCATCTTTGAATTGATTATTGCTAATCTTTTGCTACCATATATAGCCAACCCAGCTCCACATATTTCTACACCGTGTATACGTACGCTCCCCTGGCAATCGCTTTACTCAATATTCGGAGTTACTTGACACCGCTGGTTGCCGATCACCGCCTGCTGCATGGTAAGAACTTGTAAGACATTGATATTTGCTTTACTGTGAGCGTTTTACCACCACATCCTAGTAGTTATAGGAACATTATTTTTGGGTTTTGTTTCTTGTTCTACTAATCATGACAGGATCCAGAGTCAATTCATGGGCTTTGTCGATCGCGGGAGACGTGCCACCACCTTTGCAAATACCACAACCGTCACGAGAGGTGCACAAACATCCAAATGCACATGATCAGGTTAATGTATCTATACCATCATTTAATGGCGGTTTTAAACCTGCTTTATATATTGAATGGGAGTTCGACATAAAAAATATATTTGCTTCCCATAATTTCAATGAACATAAAAAGGTTAAGGTTGCGGTTGGTTCTTTCACTGGTTATGCTTTGGTTTGGTGGAGTGAATATTGTCGGTTACACCCTGATTATATACCTACTACTTGGGATGATTTGAAACTTGCCATGCGACATACTTTCGTCCCTGCTTATTATACTCGTGACATGATTAAGAAGTTGCAACACTTAAAACAAGGTAGTGAAACTGTAACAAAATATTATGATGATTTACAAACTACCTTGTTGCATTCCTCTTTAGAAGAAAGTGAAGATGATTTTATGGATAGATTTTGGGGAGGATTAAACCGTGATATTCAAGAGATACTAATTCATGAAGAGTGTTATCCTATGGACCATATGTTTCATCTTGCTTGCAAAGCTGAACAGGAAATAAAACGACGTGTTGGCCACGAGGAGAACAAGCGCACGGTGCACATTCCAAGAGTTGATATGATTGTTCCTTCAACTACTAGGCATACTATGACAACCACATCCGTTGTTGTCAGGACTACATCACCTCCACCATGTGACACATCGCCCCCGAGAGTGGCTACATCATCTGAGTTGATCATAAGAGGTAATGACAAAGGTATTGATCTTCCATCTCTACATGAGAATGATGAATGCCTTGTCAATTTGAATGCGCCATCTGATGAGCTACCCACTACTTTGATCACACCACCTATTTTAGAGGACTACGTTGATAATTTGACTTTGCCATGTGATCAAACAACTGAAATACCAACAATTTTGAGTGCACCCATTGAATTAACTATTGATGCAAAAGAACCAATGTTTAATCATTTTGATATGACCTCTAATCTTGGTGATGATTCTGGGTTGAATGACTTATTGCATGTTTGCTTATTTAAGCATGTTGTAGCATGTAAATTTGATGCAAGTAAGGTTTATTCACCAATGTTGGGATGGTTTAATGATGAACATTGTCAATCTTTTGAAATGAATAAGAGCTTCACTTATATGTGCAAACTGAGTTGCAATTTTTTCATGCCTTCTACTTGTGCTAATTTT
Organism: Triticum aestivum; assembly: GCF_018294505.1. Taxonomy (NCBI): domain Eukaryota; kingdom Viridiplantae; phylum Streptophyta; class Magnoliopsida; order Poales; family Poaceae; genus Triticum; species Triticum aestivum. Next base: position 8,766 of record NW_025229633.1, on the reverse strand, counting down.
TTGGCTTTAGATTTTATGAACTATGCAAGTTACTCATCTATTCATGTGTCATATATGCAAAAATCAAGGGAAGTAAAAATGGATGATATATACATATACAACATGTACACCTTGTCTCTTTTGTTAGCCACATTTCAGATTAAGCAACGCCGAGGACGGCTTTATTTTCAAGAAGGGGAGGATGATGAGGACATGACTACCTTGGATATGACCAAAAATATTGCATATATGCATATTTGTCAGGTGATTTCTAGTGCAAACTATTCAATAATCTATTTATGTTATCCAGAACAAAAATACTTCACACACTTTTGTGTTTTGTCTAATTGCAGGTGTATGGGACATTTGTACAATCCACATATGAAGATAAGGAAGAAAGAGATGTTTATTTTCTGTCCAAAAAGTTCTCTCACGTCACTTTTGGCCCAAGAGAAGATAGAGTCCAAGTCTCTCACGTTCTGGATTCAGATTCGGACTGCACAGACATACCTGACTCAAAACGCACACAAGTTTTTCATACAGACTCCGAATTGGGTGATTCTTTTTTTGTTGGAAACTAGATTTCGTGCACTTTCCAACCCAATTGGAATCACCTCCAAATTCGTCTGGAGCGTTGAGTTGTGGACGAAACAATCTGATGCTGCAGCAGAATCCAAGTCAAACTACAAGTCCAAAGGTGTTACATCACCTCCACTTGGGCCCATTGGCCTTGTACGACCTAGATTTAGTTTTAGGCTGCCTTGGGACGTCCTCCCACCTCCTTGGCCGCCACCCCTTGCTCCTATATAAGTAGATCCATCTAGTAGCTTTTCCTTGGGATTTGTTTAGTTAAAAGTTAGCCATTGCAACTTCGTGTACTTCGTTTGTGTCCAACGACCAGACCAAGACCGCTTCCGGATCCCCACCATTATCAATACTTCATATATATTCGCAATATTCGGATTGCTTTATCATATTCTTGCTCGTTCTTCAATTGCTTGCAGGAATAGACCTTCGTGGTCAGGTTGATCGTGCTCCAGCGTGGTCAATAACCTCTCGGAGTTGGTTTAGCGATTGCTAAGGCGCAACGTCGTGCACGTTTGTAGTCGGATCGTCAAAGTCGTCTCCACCAAATCGATAGTTATCATCTCATCGAAAGATCGGGACACCCTCGCCTCTATCATCTTCTTCCGGGGGCGACCCTCGAGCTCGTCTGTCCGGCAAGGGAGGCTTTTCTCCTGATGGCATCTTACTTCTCTGGCTTGATCTTGGTCCTCTTGATCTGCATGTTGATCCTCCGGAGCTCTTGGTCCCTTGCACTCTGACTTGGGTTGGTGCCTCAATCATGTTCCCGTGCCTATGCACAGTCTAAACAATAAACTCAGGGTTTGTTGCACCAACAAATCCCATCAATATACTAATTCAACTAATAAGAAGAAGATTTCCTAGGAGTACTGCATATGTTTGGAGCAATGAGGTAATTTTATCCTATGTGAATTTCTTTCTCTTGCCTTACCTGATTTTGTTTTCCTCTCAATTTTTTCAGGTTCCAAAGTTTGGCAACGGCTAGCTTGATTTGGAGACATTTCCTATTAGTAGAAGTTAAACTTTGGTACAATCGTGAAGGGCGATTATTTTCCTTGCTTCCTTTTATAAGACTCGATCCAACTCCACTCCTTTGCCACCCTGCTCCGCCACAACCTCCCGAATCGGTCGGCACAAGAAATGGGAAGGCGCCGCCGGTTCGCTTTGCAGTACACCAGCGACGACGACGACGACAATGCTGCACCCGAGGCGCCCAAAATCACAGTCCCCGACTCCTCGCGCCACAAGAAGCAGCAGCGCCGCTACCACGACGACGATGACGATGAGGCGGACCTGGAGCTCGCGAAGGAGGAAGAGCAAGAGATGAGGAGCAACGAGGAGGAGGAGACGGAGGCCCGCAAGCCCGCGCGCCCTGCTGAGAACAGCGACGGGGAGCTGGGCCACAAGGCGGAAGCGGATGAGGAGGGGGACGACGGAAATGGTTCGGATGCGGTGCCCTTGGGCAATCCCGTGGAGGTTCCTGGCGAGGGGAAGCACTACTCCTCCTTCGAATACGAGGGCAACATCTACAAGCTCGTAAGCTGCCACCCTGCTACTTTTCTCCTCCTTTGAGCTTTAGGGGTTTTAGGGTTTTGGAGGCACTCAACTTTTATGCTTTCTGGTGGGTGATTGTGGTGGCTTGTGCAGGAGGATTCGACGATGTTCTCGCCTGATCTGGAGACCGACAAGCCCTATGTCGGCATCATCAAGGTATGTGATTACGGAACCAATGTTACGACTTGTGAGCCTTGAGGATATTAGTACTTTGGCATGTGTCTTATAAAATATTTCTGGTCACAGCTTAGTTTACACACACAAATATTTTTGGTTCTTGGCCTCTAGCCTTCTAGACATATTGATGGCTCGCTGGCTGGCTGCACTATTTACTTGTAAAGTTGTTTCCATAGTTCAACAGTGTATGCCATGATTTTTATCAAGCAGCTTCTTGTGAAGCCTATCTTACGTTCTATGGCTGGAGTCATTGTCTATTTTGAGTACTTGCTGAGCCAAAGTTCCCATCTATTTTGAGCTGCATGAATGTGTTCCTGTTCTAATGTTCCTTATTTATTTCACTTAATTCCGTTATCTTGGCCTACTTGCTATAGTATTTATTTCTCAATAGCAAATTATATTATTGTCTTGCGATAGGGTATAATTGAAATTGATGGGAGCTTATCCGTAAGTGCTCAGTGGTTTTATAGACCAGAAGAAGCCGAGAAAGAGGGTGGTGACCTAAGGGAGTTATTTTATAGTTTTCATATTGATGAAGTGCCAGCAGAGTTAGTTATGCACATGTGTGTGGTCCATTTCATTCCTGAGCACAAGCAGGTGCCAAGTAAAAAGGAACACCCTGGATTCATTGTCCAACAGGTGTATGACCACAGAGAGGAGAAGATGTATAAAATAACGGATAAGGACTATGAGGATGACAAGCAGCATCAGATTGATCTCCTTATTATGAAAACAATAGACCGTATTGGGAGGCTTCCAGATCGTGATCCTGAAGATATACCTGGTGACAACACTGATAAATTATCAAGACGAGGCTTGCGGAAGAGACCTCTGAAGCCTAAAGATGTTCCAAGAGATGCTTCAACAGGCATATCTGAGCAATTCAGAAAAGAAGATACACCCGTGAATGATAATCTGAAGTATTTTGCCATCCTTGTCAGATATGAAGTGATTACTGGTAACCAGTATCGTGATTGGTGGCTTGATAAATTTGTAGACACTATTCTGGCACTCCCTCATTCAAGAAATGTAAGTTGTACTTGCCATCTGAATTTGTCTCCAAACGTAATTCCTTTCTTTGGGTACTTTTTTGCTCAATTCTCCCTGTTACACCCCCATGATAATTACTTTGATGAACAAATTGTACATGTTTGAACAAGGTTTGAGGCCTTGGCCTCTGAAGCATGTAGTGTAAATAGTCTGTCATGTTATACTCTGTTATATTTTCATTGGTAAATAACTGTGCAGTATGACTTCCTTCTTTTACTATGGATATTAGTAACTGCATATAAATACCTAGCATGTCCAGCTAAGCTATACAACTAAAACCGAAGGGGCGGGTACGTCCTCACTCCTCAGTAGCCTTCGTGTTGGTACTCTGAATGTAAGTCAAGCCTCTACATTAAATGGTTATTGTTGGATCATAGGCCCTTTAGTCCCTTTTAGCAGCGGTGTTCACAAATTACATGGTCATGGATTAGAAACTTGGGTTAACTAGATTGAGACACCTGATGCGCTAGGCATAAAACAAAGTAATCTGTGTTAAAATATGAATTGTTAGTTCCACACGTCTTGCTTTGATTCATTTTGGCATGCTAAACATACGTGCATGCTTTAGTCTACACTTCATTGTTGAGGAAGTAGTGCATATTTGTATATATATTGCCTTATGAAAAGATATATATGTTTCCGAAGCCTTCTAGGTTCTTTGATTCGTTCTGTTCTCTTGCCTTCCTTACTTAGATGATTTGCCTTGTGACAATCTTCTATTTCCAGGATAATGAAAATTCTTATGCACCTAATGAGGTTGTTCCAATAGTAGCCTCCTTACAAAGATCAACGTTTGAAGCTCTTCATGCAGACTATCATAAGTATAACCAGAAAATGAGAACATTATTGTTCAATATCAAGGTATGGTTTTATCCATAGCCACTTTTGGGCTTATGTTCTTGGGAACATCTGAATCATATGCCTTTGGATAATTGTAATGTTAACTCATTAGGTTATACTGCATAATGGAACGCGAGTATTAGTTGTGATCAGCCTATGAGCATTGATAGTTTGCTGGTATCGATATGCATATCAATGTGCACGAGCATCTTATATGTGCTCAAGCATGGCACTAAGCATGCTTCAACATATATTGATATCACCTAAGAGCCAAGATGGTTATATATTGGAAAACAAAAAATATAAATAAATATCAGGTTATTCAAGTTAGAATCTTGTCCCACTGAACATTATTGTTTATTTTGGACCGTCCTCTGATTCCTCGGCGCAGTGGTAAAGCTGCTGTCTTGTGACCATGAGGTCACGGGTTCAAGTCGTGGAAACAGCCTCTTACAGAAATGTAGGGAAAGGCTGCGTACAGTAGACCCAAAGTGGTCGCGCAAGCGGGAGCTACATGCACCGGGCTGCCCTTTTTTTTGAAATCTGTTCCCTCCTTATCATAATATAAGACATTTTTTATCACAGTATCAAAAAACGTCTTATATTATGATACAGAGGTAGTATTATATTAATTTACAAGTAACGACGCCTATGTTTTTATTGGTTCGTTACATGTCTCAAATCTATATGCTTTTCTGTTATTCTCTTTTTTACTGTCATACCTTGCTATGGTTCGAGCAACCGTAGACTGTGTAGAGCTAACTTTTTGTTGACCTTAGCCCCTAGGTTATCAAGCCATGGTTGTTCCATCCACCACTTGCGTTCACCACATCCATAACATTTGCATTTCCTGTACTACAAAGTTCCTTTTTTTTGAACAAACTAGGGGGTCCAGAAGGACCCCGAAGCTGCATTGACTAGAAAGAAGTAGTAGTACACAGCGATTTTACAACAGGACCCTGAACGAAAAGGCAGAACACTAACTGGTCCCTGACTATTACAAAGAGGACCGCAGAAAATTGATGAAGAAAGCAATCGGGTCCCTCGCATCTCCAGCCTGAAACTTGACTCGTCTTCACCGGGGACGGCACCACTTGGTGCCGCGAACCCTCCATGACACCACGCCATGAACTCCAGGATGAAGCTGCAGTGCCTTCCATCTGGCTCTTGGCTGGGAGGAAGAAGAAAGACCGCCATTCGGTCAGAGGATTTGACGGCGATGGCCGGCATCGACCGCAACAGCGTTAGCCATAGGCCATCCATGGTCTCCGTTGGTGATGAGCTTGAACCCAAACTGGATCTCTGTCTTCCCTCTCTTCCTCCTTCACCACCATGGCAACCTTGGAAGCAGAGGACCTCCTCCCGATCAGAGGACCAAACGAGCTTATTCATGGAGTCGCCGGCTGATGAGGACATCAATACAATTGTTACACCCACAGGCCCTGCTGCTATACATACTGGACCAATTACTAGAGCTCGCGCACGCCAACTAAATTACCAGGTACTTTCGTTTCTTGGTAATGATTCTAATGTTCATGAGAATATGATGCTGCCTAAATTGGATACATTTGTTTTGCTTACAAATAAAGGGCCTAGCTTGGAGAAGGATGAACATTGGAGCAAGAACAAGCATGGAGATGATGGCATGCGCAAGGGGAACAAGAATGGAGTTACAAGTGATGATTTCAGGACTTTGAAGCCACCATAATGGGCGCATGAAGCCTTGGACGAAATATACAAGATGCCACTTCATAAGTTTCGTCCCGAGGTTATTATAGGTGCTGCGTCACCTTATTATTGGGCCAGGCCCATGTAATTTCGAAATACATAAGTATAGGCTATTTTTAGAGTCCGTATGTGTGGGGAAACAAGAGATAGGGTTGATTTCGGACCCCTCCACCAAGGGCCACGAAATTCCCCCCTCTTCCTCCATATATACAGCCCTTAGGGCATCGTTTAGACTTTGGGTTTTGTTTAGATTAAAAGTTCGCCATAGCTGCAACTTCGCGTACTTCGTTTGTGTTCAACGACCAGACAAAGGCGTCACAGACCCCCACCTTGATCAATAAAGCTTTCATCTTATATTCGCAATATCCAAATTGCAATCTCAGTTTCTTGCTTGTTCTTCGTTTGCTCGCAGGAAACAGACCCTCGTGGTCAGGTTGATCGTGCTCCGGCGTGGTCAATAACCTCTCGGAGTTGATTTAGCGATTGCTAAGGCGCGACGTCCTCGCACGTTCGTAGTCGGATCGTCAAAGTCGACTGCCACCAAAGCGATATCCATCATCTCATCGAAAGACGGGACACCTTGGCCTCTATCAAGTGGTATCAGATTTCCAGGTTGCTCGGTGAGATTTTACAGTTTATCGTAGTTTAAATCGAGTCTGTTCTTCATACCTACAGTCCACGAAAAAGCCACAAAAAATAGGGTTAGTTCATCATATCCGAACCAATCTGAGCCTTTGCATAATCTTTTTAGGGTTTTGCTTTGTTGAATTTGCGGTTGCATCGTCGGTCTAGTTGCTGGTCTTAGAGTCTAGTCTTTTAGAGTTTTGAGTTCTGGTCATAAGTTGTCACGCCGCCGCCGCACCATCATCATCGCCCCTGCCATCTACCACCACCGCTCCGAATCCGTATCCATATACCACCACCAATCCGTGTCCATATACCACCACCAATCCATATCCATATACTACCACCCCTACCACCACCGCTGCCATATACCACCACCATATATCCACCACCAATCCGAGTTCCTTGCTTATTAGGTTTGTTTTCGAGATCCATCTAGTTTCCGATTCGTGTTTCCTTGCCGGAGTAGGTTTCGGAAAAAAAAAGAGTCGGGAAACCACGCTCCGTTTAGGCCCAAAATTTTTCGAAAACGCATTTTTCGAAAAAAATTCTGGCTATCCTATTTTTAGGTGTTTCTGAGTGTTTTGAGACAGGTGCCATTATAGGAAGTTTTTTTTGACCCATTTCCAGTTTTTGGGTCCGGGCAGTCGAAAAAAAAAAATTTGGTCGAAAA
>NW_025229633.1:0-1159 GCF_018294505.1 Triticum aestivum | reverse complement strand
ACTCGCCATTATAGTGATTTTTCGCAAAAAAAAAGCAGCGCAAAAAAAAAGAGCGCAAAAAAAAAGAGCGAAAAAAAAATTCAGAGTGTGCTTTTCCCTTGTTTACGTGCCGCGCCGTGATTTTGTTGGTGTTCTAGGCTCGCGTCTCTAGCACAGTCTAGCCTAGGACCAGCACAGTACCGTCGTTGAGCGTTTATTCAACTTTGCATCTCTGAATTGATTATTGCTGACCCTTTTTGCTACCATACTATAAGCCTTCCCAGCTCCACATACATCTACGTCGTGTGTTCGACTCTCCCTGGTAATCGCTCTATCCAAGCTTTGAGAGTTTTTGACTACAACGGTTGCCGACCACCGCCTGCTGCTGGGTAAGAACTGGTAAGAATTTGAGATTTGCTTGACGGATTTGTGATACACCACCACCACTTCTTAGTAGTCTGTAGGATTATATTCTTGTGTGTTTCTATTGCTGCTAACCATGCCAGGATCACAAGCCGACGAGATTGACTGGGAGAACTTATCGAACAAGGAGCTTCATGATAAATTTCAGCAAATGATGACTGAACAGGTGCAAGATGTGCTAAACAATTTTGAAGAGGCCATGGAGAAGATTACTGGCCTTGAGAAGACGTTCGAAACAAAGCTCGATAACAGATTTAATGAACTGCTTGCGCGTCTTCCACCACCGGCTGCACCTGTCGCACCTCTGCAACAACAACAACTACGCCCCCTTCCGAATCAGTATGGACGAGCACAGCGTGTTCCTATTGAGCCAGGACAAAATTCTGGTGCCGCTGCTACTGCTGTTGGTGCTTCTTTGGCTCCTGCTACTGCTGCTGCTGGTACCCAGGAGGATGATGATTATGTGGTAGATTATGAGGATGAGGTTGATCAAAATCCGAACTACGTGCAGCCACCAGCACCACCACCACCAGGTCGACCTCAGGTATATATTCGTAATGGTAGGCCTGCACCACCACCTCAGGTACGAGATGATGTCCATATTCCTAAACTGAAATTGAATATTCCACCATTTGAGGGTAGATATGTTCCTGATATATATCTTACTTGGGAGTTAGAAACTGAACAACGATTTACATGTTTACAATATCCTGAGGAGAGACGAGTTGCTGCTGCTGTTTGTGCTTTCACTAGTTTT
>NW_025229632.1:2692-20774 GCF_018294505.1 Triticum aestivum | reverse complement strand
TTTTAATAATAAGAGATAAAAACAGAAACATTGTCTGCAAATGTCCCATTTAGCAGGAAGCAAGTGGCTTAAACTATCCTATTTTTATGTACATCTGATCAGTAAATCCCATGGCCTATAAACTGATTTCACGAATGACAAAATGAGTATAGTGATAAAGGAATGAATCATATACTGGTTGATGAAATAAAACAAATTTGCTCACAACTAGCTAGTGCCGATGAAACTGACCAAAGGCTTTTTGTTCAATAAAATTTTGCAACGAAACTCTATGAATAATGAGTACACCTAATAGGAGATTAGCGTACATGAGCTATCAAATATATACCTATGTCAATTAAAACAAAGAATACTATATAAACCATGTGAGAATTGATAGCGTCGTCTACTTATATATACTGCATCAGATATTAATATGAAGAATTAACCTATGAATATACTATATCAATCTAACAGGGAGAGGTTCGGAATGGATGTGTGTGTGAATATGTGTCTGTGTGGGAGGGGGGGGGATGATGGACCACATACACGTCAAGAAAGAAACGACCATTGGCCAGACACTTAACAGTAGACGCCTTTAGTACAAGTGCATGGAAGTCCTCGCAATGGATGTAAGTGGGTAGACCACTAGCCGAGCAGCCAATAAGAAAAGCTTGAAATTATAGGAAATAATCAGCAACGCACATTTACGATAAATGAGAAACGACTAATGGCAATACAGAGACAACATCATAAACGTGATCAAAAGGCCCAAAGATAAAACCATAAAAGTAACTATCTTCTCTCACAAAAAAACAAGTGAGACAGACATGCCATCATCACATAACCAATATTTTTTCCTTCGCATAAAGAGTCCGAGAATAATATGCACTGCATCTTTTTGTGAGAGGGATTGCAGCAAAGAAGTAATAAGAAGTCAAAAACAATTATGGATGACATATAGTATAGATCAAACATTATACTTAACTAATATTTCAACATCTCCATATTTCATTAGTTGTCAATCCATTAATGAATATATAAGGTGAAGGAAAACGCGGCTAAATTTTGGAACAAGTAGAAAACTGACACATGTATGCACATATTTCTCTTATGTAATAAATGGTGTAACTCTTTTGACTGTGAAATAAAATACCGATAGGCTTTCAAAAAAAATGTACATGTTTCTCTTGTATGTCTGTGAATGACCAATCCTTCCATATATGTACATCCACCGACATCCCTATATAGTACCATAACGAGTTCCACTGGACCGATAGCAAGTAATTTGCTAGAGAATGGATTGAACCAAATAACACTATGGAAAGAATTTGAATGGAATTATAGGAAAAGCCTGAAATTATAGGAAATAATCAGCAACGCACATTTACAATAAATGAGCAACGACTAATGGCAATACAAAGACAACATGATAAACGTGATCAAAAGGCCCAAAGATAAAACCATAAAAGTAACAATCTTCTCTCACCAAAAAACAAGTGAGACAGACATGGCATCATCACATAACCCATATTTTTTCCTTCGCATAAAGAGTCCGAGAATAATATGCACTGCATCTTAACTAATATTTCAACATCTCCATATTGCATTAGTTGTCAATCCATCAATGAATATATAAGGTGAAGGAAAACGCGGCTAAATTTTGGAACAAATAGAAAACTGACACATGTATGCACATATTTCTCTTATGTAATAAATGATGTAACTCTTTTGACTGTGAAATAAAATACCGATAGGCTTTCAAAAAAATGTACATGTTTCTCTTGTATGTCTGTGAATGACCAATCCTTCCATATATGTACATCCACCGACATCCCTATATAGTACCATAACGGGTTCCACTGGACCGATAGCAAGTAATTTGCTAGAGAATGGATTGAACCAAATATCACTACGGAAAGAATTAGAATGGACCTGAGAAAACAAGAAAAAAGGGTTGAGGACCTGGATAGCAGAAAGCATACACCGAGCCAATAAAGTCCTCTATGTGATTACCAGGAAAGGTAATCTAGAATAATAAATGCATGTACACGATTCTTTCGTTTCCATCAAAATTTTCACAACTATCTACATCTCCCGTCATGATCAATTCCTATCTGCTCAAATCAAGTTTCCAATGTAAGTTACAGTCAATTACACAAAAAATACAGAGCTATAGGTCGTAAATTATAGAGAATCTAGGATGAACATGATATACACTCAATATGTAAGTCATGGATCAGTTCATCTGAAGAACTAGCATAGACAATAGAGAGAAATAACTGAAAGTACAGGTTACAAACCTGAGCAAACACTACAACACTGGATTTCATTAAAAAGAAAGAACAAGAATTAGAATACTACACCTAAAACTCAATGATGCAGTAAAACACAGAAGGAGAGAAATGATATGGACACAATAAATTAATCATAGCATACTCCAACTGTACATCACACATCCTAGATCATAAACAACCAACTCTAAAAAGGATGAACTAGAATGTACCCTTGCATTAGCATTCACTAGTAACAATAAATATAAAAAACACAAGTTACTTGGAGACTGAAACTTGTACAAAACAAAAGTAAAACTATAGCAATAGGGAATGTTACATCAAGGTTTACAATAAATTTAGTGACTAACAACTGAAACAACAAATTAGTTATTTAGTAAATCCTATATAAAGCCAACTGTAAACTGCAGCACTTGGGTTTACACTAAAGGTACAGTGGCGGACAACTGAAATTACAAACTTAAATATACAGTAAATTATATGCAAAGCAAATTGTAATCTACAACACTTTGGTTTCCATACAAATTATGGAGACAAAGATGAGAGCAATTACAAGATAATTATGTGGTATAACATGAAGAGGTCCAAACTGTAAATTAGAGCACTAGGGATACCATTGAACTTACAATTACACAAAAATAAATAAAAGATGGGCTAATTATGCATGTCGGAGCCCTATAAATAACAGACCTGGTAAAATATTTGAACGACACATGTCCAAAGTGTAATTTACACCTTTTGGCGTTGTTTAAAATTCCAGAGACAATGAAGCTTACACTAGTTTTGTTCAGTTTTAGTTTCAGAAAAATTGTACAACCGAAGAATTGATGGACAATCTTCCATTGTGTGTCACTTAAAATCACTCAAAAGAGTAACAAACCAAGGCCCGAATGCTACAAAAATTCTGAATCTTTAAACTTGATTGAAGAAAAAAAATAGAACATGACAGTACATATAGTAAACTGTTATTGTAAGTTTTAACTTCTGAAACATTAAACTTGCGGAAGGGTTCAGAAAACAGCAAACTTATGGAAGAAATTACATAGTACTTGTCAGTGTAAATCAAATACATTAGTGCTGTAAATCATATATATTACACATACATCGACATGAAGCTCAGTTTGGGGACGGGAATCAAACCAACCAAGAATTTCCCCACCAAGAGATCAGAAAATTCACAGAAAAGATGCATTGAAAGCGAAAAGTAGGGCAAACCACAGGACAATAACTCTATAAACAGATCCAGAATCCGGAGAAGAAATCCACAAGCAAAGGACTAGAGAAAGATTGGAAATGCCATGGAAGCGTCCGAAGAAATCGCCATGGCATGTAGCGAGAGTGATGCATCTTTGTCAAAAAAATGAAGCATTAATCAAAATGTTGATGCATATATTTTTTTCCTAACCTTTGCTTGAACTGAAACGTGTGAGACTTGTAATTCAAGCACCTACCCTGCACAACACGACTTTCCTATCTCCCTTGACAGGACAATATCTTCTCCCATAGCCAACACTACATCTGATTTTCTTTTTGCTGTGATGCTTCTTGTCTGCATCACTGCCTCCATCTCCTTATGTCTGCAACACAAGGTTCAGAAAAGAAAACATGTCAGTAGGTTAAGTAGCACCATGCATGCCAAGATTCTATAAAACAGGTTTAGATGAGCATGCTCTTACAGAGAGGGCGTTCCAAACCAAGGCGAGTTCTCGGAAGTATGCATGGGGGGGGGGATGGAAGACAAGCAGCTGGACGTACTCGCCGTGTACTGGCATAAGTACAAAGGAGAGAAATGTGTGGGGCGCGACAGATCGACGGTGAGGCAAGAGCAAAGGGGGCGGCAATTTGTAGAGGGGATCTCGTAGGGCTTGGCCAACGATGGGGGAGCGGGGAACGCGGGGAGGCGTTGGATGCGAGCATGATCCGCGTGAGGCGCGCGCAAGAGCCTGCGACCAATGGATTGAAGAGGGATGGATCGCCACAGGAACCGGAGGAAGGGAGGGAGAGAGTAATGGAGGAGAGGAGAAGCCAGCGCGTGCATGGGGCGAAGAGAAGGCTGTGCCTGCGCCATTAAATGAAGAGTTGCGTTGGTTTTGGGAGAGGATCATTCAATGAGTCCCTGATTTCAAGGAGAGAATTGAAGAGCATTGTTCAGAACGAGATTTGTTCAGCGGATTGACTAGAATCCGGTCAGAGATTTATTAGGAGGAGAGAGATGGGATTCGAATAAGTAGGCCCCACGTCCGTCCACCTTCAGCCTGGCCGGGATTGATTCAAATTAGGTCAGATTTGACATGGTATTTGTCCAGAATTCCTAAGATATTGCAAGTGAGTTGATTTCTCTCTCTATATGTTTTGCTGTTACGTTTCCAAATCAGCAGTACTTCCAAATTCTAGTATAAATTAGTATTTCCTAATTACCATCTATACCTATACCAATATAAAAAGACCCGGTGGGGCAGATCTAACAGATCTCGGCCATCCATTCGCATTCATCCAACAGTTGTTATCGTCCTAATGGTGAGCGACTAAACGCGTTTAACGCTAAACATAACTTTCTCTTCCATGATCACCTTCCTTTGCCACGAAAGGAAAGAAACTGCCCACGTCAATCAATCAAGAAAGAAAGGAAAGTACGTTCTCTTCCGTGATCACCTTCCTTTGGCACGAAAGGAATTAAACTGCCCACATCAATCAAGAAAGAAAGAAAGGAAAATAACCGCTGCATCATCGCTCCGCTCCCAATCGCCTCCAGCACCGCACCTTCACGACGCCTCCCCCCATCGCCTCCAGCCGCACCTTCACGACGCCTCCCCTCCCATCTCTGTGTTGCCCCAACCCATCGCCTCGGCTCGCTTGTCGGCGGCGCCGCCTCCCTACACTGCTTGGCCGGCCGTCGGGGACGGTGCCTCCTCCTACACCACCTGGCTTGGCTGTCGGGAACGGCGCATCCTCCTACAGCCAGCCGTCTGGAAGCGGCCTCCTACACCGCCTAGCAGACCGTCGGGGTCGCTCATGTTCCTCAGTGTTATTCGTCGTCCATCCTGGCGGCTCCGTGGACAACTGCCTCACTAGCTTCGCATCCTCCAACTGGATCCTTTGATCTCTTTCTTCGCGGGGAGAATGGGGAGCAACATAGTCAACGGTGGTATCTCTTCTGTGGTCGACATCGAGCAGGTCCCGGTGGACGTTGCCCCCCCCCCCTTGGTGCCATTCCGTGGTCGACATCAAGCAGGTGCCTAAACCCTAAACCCTAACCCCCCCCCCCGGGAACCAACCCAGGCTCAAGCGAAGACTATGGCCTTTGGATGTGTAGAAGTCTTACCTATGCATTTGTTCTCACCAAGACGAAGGGAACTGCATAGTGTTGTCCATATGAAAAAACCAAGTCAATGTGATTAATCAAGTACATTCACAAGCAGTCTAGTATAAAACTGACCTTCCTGTTATCATGTAGATGCTTATTATTTCATTTTGCCTTACTATAAAGATGCATATTGATAATCTTATAGATGTTGTTATTCATATGAAAAGGCACAAAAATAGCATAGATAGTAGTACTCCAAATCTTGGAGTTGTTGCTATGCTGAAGCTAATATTCCGAACCTGGGGTGACAAGATATAGGATCTTTGCTGGTTGCAACAAGCCCCATTTGAGAGGTCCATCATATTGGTGAAGGAAAATTGATAGCTCATTGCTCAGGTCTTATCCTTTTTAGAAGATAGTCAGCGATGTCGGTACAATAAATTCAGTGATGGCATATTTATGAAAAAAAACATGATGACAACTAGCCATTGGTAAGTCTATGTGCTCTATTATTTTGCTTCTACTAGGCATCAAGGTCAGTAAAATATCTTCATGCTTCTCCAATCATACTAGATTTACTAAAAGATTAAGTCGACATTATTTCTTTCACTTTTTTGTATAATCCATTGTGCACACAATAGTGGGTCGGATGATTGATTTCACTGGAATTTGCGCGTACTCAAGTCATGGCTGATGCAAAGTTAATTTACAGTTTTCTTTTGTTGCTATTCAGTACTTCATAAATCTATTTTGCGTAATTGATTGAATGGATTTTCTTTTGTGGTTTCATATGATGAGTTTGTCAAGATCCGGATTAAGTATACGCATGTGGTATTAGGTATCACCTGCTATTAAATAACATTCATGCATCAAATGTAGTGATATTGATTCATTTCTTAATACTTCATCAATTTGGCAAATGTCAGAGATAATTGAAGGTGGTATATATGTCCGCTATATAACCACTACGACACAAATATACTATTAGAGATGTGTTCTCCAACTGACAAAAGACATCTTGGTACAACATAGGAGGCTTAGAATTATTTCTAAGAAGATTAATCATGTTTTGCACGTGCAAACTTACTAGTAGTTAATAAGATCAGATGCGTGTTAATCACTAATACTCTCCAAACGTGCATCTGCTTTCAGTGCTCGCTGCTACCAAGATACTGGAAGACGGGTGCACCAAATATATACGCATGGATATATTTGATATATGAGAACAAAGGTACTAAAAAAAATCACTTGTATAGTTTTATAAACAGAAGGGTCGCACCACGTCGGTCTTATCAAAGTATCTCTAGGATTCAAAGTTATTCTCACATAATTATGATGGCACACATTATCTTTTCCTTATCAAATGGAGTCCAAACTACTGTGCGAGGCGACCAAATCAGGCCCCAGCATTGCAACCCTACCACCATGGCAAGGAGGACAACAAGACCTTCAAACAAGATGGTCATCAGCCCAGCATTTCAACACTACCACCATGGCAAGGAGGACAACAAGACCTTACAAACAAGATGGTCATCAGCTGAGGCCACCGTCATGGCATGAACGCCGATATAACTCCGCCGCCACCCGATGGCCAATATCAAACCTTACCAAATCTGGCACCATATGCATAGGCGGGTTATAGCAAAGTGGGTACTCAAAGAGAAACAAATCCATCATGTGACCAACAATAATTTTGGCAGTCTACACATCAAAAGATATCTACTACAACAGGCCGGACTTCCTTTGACTGCATCTTTAACAGACAATATTATGAGACAAAAATGCGCATGTCCTAATCCTCAGCAATGTTACATGCCAAACTCTACATTGGTTCATCCCACAAGATCTAAAAGAAAAACAGTAATATGCATATATTTCTCCAAAAATATATGCATCCCAGGAGCCAAGATCAAAAGAAAGTTTGACACCCTTCAACTATATCAAGGGGAAATATTACATTACACTACAGTACTTCTGTTTCAAGTCAAGTACTACCCATGCAAAAGATTGCAGCAAGGAAGAGGATCCACTCTTCACTCGTGCCTGTGATCACTAAGTAGGGATGTCCCCCTACTTTTCCTTGACAGCCCAGATCGTCACACCACGTAGCGAGCCACTTCAGCTTGACAAGCACCAGGACACTCCGACGAGAGTTGTGGGTTGCCAAGACCAACCTCTTCATACATCACGATGAGTTGCTGCAAAACATCCCAGACAACGAGGAAGATTAAATAAGGAATGCGTCGAAAACATTCAAGAGAAATGCATAGTTCCACATGATGTACCATTATTTTTGTAGTAACTAGGAAAAATCACCGTTTCAAACATATAATCAGTTTTGACATGCCATTCAACACGCTTCAACTTTTCTTTTACAGCTAACCAAATACCCAAGCTGAGAATCAGATAGAGCCAAAGGCATTTTATGTACATCAACACAAGTCATTCATACATGAGACATTTATAGCGAGCTTCTTTAGGGAAAATATGCATATACCTATGTAAAAGGACCTGACAGAACAACAAAACGAAGAAGCTACAGTTTTTTAGTGCAGTGTTGACAATACAAGTAAAAATATGTGTTTCTTTCATATCAAGTTCTACACCGTAGACAGCAGCATGCCAAGATCCTAAATAAGTACCAAACCCCAACAATTATCATATACAGTAGCACAGTGGGCTAACAAGCAAAGCACGGGGACAAAAATTTCAACAACAGGATCGTCACAATCAAAAGATTGTGGTGGCCAAAAGATCGCCACACCACTGACAGCATGACCACATAACCAAGCCTTCGATCATTGGCTCGATGCCAGCAACACAATCGGACATGGCTCGGTAGCCTGATCATCTAAGGGCACAGAGACAAGGAGACCACGGACTTGCCAGAATAGATGATGTGGTGGTCACCACCGCAACAGTTGCAGCCAAACCATTGTCATCGCGCTGCTGGGAACCAAGGTATATGTGTGTTATGTTTGCGTTACTTTGGATATCCCATTGTTGTCGAACTTGCCGAGACTGGCGAAGGTGACCAGAACATCAGCAGTGCCCTACAATCGAGAGGAGCAACTTATCAAATTTAAAATCTCAAAGGGTGAGGTAAACCAGCACATGGAGTATTTTTCTGAAATCAGAAATGGACGCACACTGTTGCGGCTATCTTGCAGTGGGTTCTTGAGCAAATCTTACCCTTGGATCAAACGATTACCCACTGGAAAAGAGGGCATAAGTACATGTAAGATACTGCAATTAACAAACAGGGAAAGCATGGAAAATAAACGAACACTATAACTTGCCATGGCACGATGGCCAGCATAAGATTCACCATGGCTTGATTACCGTGGGCCGCAAGCACTTGCATGAGAGAAAGAGCAGAGTGGAAGCAGGAGTGGAAGAACTTGTTCACTGGAGGCACAGCGGAAGCCGAGCCGGACGACGGAGGAGGGAAGCATTGACAGGAATGACCTGAAGATACACAAGCGAATTAGAAATAGTATCCAATAGGATATACAGGAATGACAAGGATATCAGAAAAATTATAGTTCTGCTAAAGTAGCAGTGTTTGTTCATTCTTCTGTGTGGCTGTCCTAAACAAAGGCCCCTCGAAAAACTCAAAATAAAATAGTATCATGCGATTCAAAGAAGGGGAGGTACAATTAAAAGCTAGAGGTGCTATGAAAAGCACTGGAGTAAAAGATTGAAGATCATATTTGAACCTGCCAATTTATATGAAACCTAAAGGACAACCCTTGATGAGGAAGTGCACTGCTTGGGTACCTAGGACAGAACCATGGCAGAATTTGACAGATGTACATGAACCCAGGAATCAAACAATCATATCATGACTGCTAGATAAAAAACAGAGCTAAAAATCCACTAGAACGGTGACACTAGCAGTTGCACCAGAATCATCACGAGAGGCGCAAGTGTTTGGCGTCACAAGTCACAGCTAGCACAACATAGAAATTGCCATGGCATGACCATGACTCAATGTGGATGGCCGTGGGCAGCAGAAGAGAAAGCACAAGGAGGAGAGGGATGGCATGGCTTACCTAGCCCGGAGCCGGAGACGAAGTGGTCACTGGAGCGCATTCAACGGAGGAGATGAGGCATGGGAGAACCCTGCTGTTTGGCGTTCACGTCACTGTAATCCATCCTGAAATTCAGGACATGATAGTGTGCTCATTTACATGAGTAACTCTACTAGATATAATGAAACTGAAGATTTTAATTAAGCAGTGTTGCATACCGGACGACAAAGAATGAATAACTATCTAGATCGAGATGGGTAGGTCTGGACATGGGCTTCATCGTTCTTGAAGAAGCATCATCCGACAGAACCCTGTAAGGTTGTCGAGATGAGCAAGATCCACTCTTTCGATCTTCAAGAGAGGCGTGCATGAGAACAGGGCAGAGAGGAACGAATGGGCTTACGCACACAGGAGTCGATTCTGTCTACCGGAGGCAAAGGGGAGCCGAGCCGCACGTCGGTGGAGAGCAGCAAGGGTGCCGGCAACAGCAGGTCCATCCAACGGAAGACACCGACTGAGGCCAAGCCTTCCAGCACACACCTTGCATGTAAGAGATGGTAAAGTAATTTCAGATCTTCCATTATTGGAGTGCACTGTTGTACCAACAACCATCAGCCAAGACTGAACCTGGAGCATATATATGACAAATCTCACTCACAGCCAAGTCAAGAATAGTTCTTGAGTAGCAATTGTTATGTGGTAGAGGCTCAAGTAACAATGAAGACATTTATGTTTGTGTCTTAGAAAAGAAAGATGAGTTGTTTCTTCCACCAAGATTTTAGCGGTACAAGCAAATATGTTGAAGGAAGCAATAACGATGTGAAAAAAATCTCTCGCGTCCCTGCTGCATGTAAACCAGATATCATCCGTGCAACACTTGGCATCACTAAACTTCAAATGTAGCTGACAATAGTAGTAGGATCTGATCCTACATGAAGAAGCTCAACAAATATGGAACTACAGACCATCCATCCATCGATCATGAACCCTAGAAATCAACAAATATGGCACTACAGACCATCCATCATGAACTCTAGAAATCAACAAATATGGCAAGCACATAGTTTAGCAACACGCAGAGCATGAGCGTGAGAGAGAGCGAGCAGAGAAGAGTACTGATTGCTTACCGGACATGGCGGGGCGGAAGAAGACCGGACTGGAGGCGTCGGAGCACTCCCTTCGTCGGAGCGGAAGAAGACCACATGGTGGCTCTGTCCTGGACCTGCACATAATATTGACAGGTCATAATCCAATGACTAGCAGCGGATGTGCTACCTGCAAGGAGTCGTTGCCGGCACACGGAGATCAGCGTCATCTACTGCTCGGTGCAACAGCAGCCACCCGGAGCAGCGCCTGCGCACCTTGGCAGGAAAAATGCATGGAGCAGAGCAGTAGTAGCAGCGGAAGAGATGGATTGGATCAACTTGCTGTTGAAGGTGGCACGCGCGCACACACGACCGACCAGCGGATGAGACGACGAGCAGGGCTCCTTGGCGTGTGACCCATCTTTGCACTTTGACCTTGAATCAAGACAAGAGAAACCAAACCAAATCAAATGGCGTTGTCGAGAGAGGAGCAATCTTTATTTCTCTGTATTAGGGGGGCAGTAGCTAAGAACGAACCCTAGAAATTGGGGATTTTTTTTAGAATTTATTGACCTAGAAAAGAAGAAAGGGTGCAGTTGCAAGTATTCATCTCGCACCTAGCCAGCACCAGCTGCAATTTTTTATAGCAAGTATGTGTATTGTACATCTGTCAGCTTGATGCCAACACATCCATCCATCCATCCATCCATATGGCTGGGTTTCAATGAAACAGAGGAGGAGCTCACCATGGCATCTCCACCTCCTGGTCCAGCACGTCGGTCGTCCACTTGCCCTTGCCGTGGCCGTGCGCGGACACAAGGAAGCAAGGGGGCGTCAGATCTGCAGCACGCACACACGCACATGAGAGGAGATGGAGATGGAGGACTTGGCAAGGACGGAGGGAGGATGGGGGCGGAAGGAGGAGGTGGGCGTTCGTGCGTACCTTGCGCCCGCATCCAGGTCGTGCAGGCCCTCGGAGATGCGCCGGTGTCGAGGGCCACCGCAGCAGCAAGCTCCGGTGTTGGTGTGGTCCACCGAGAGAAGGGGGTGGATCCCGGTGCGAGCGGCCTCCATCGCGCTGCTGGGTGTGGATCCGGCGCCGTCGTCGCCGGAACTGGTGCACCCCATCCACCCCTCCATCCATCCATCCATCATCCATGGGTGGGTGGGTGGAAGGCTAGGGTTTCCATGGGTGGATGGACGAGCTCAGCTGACGAGGGAGGTCGCCCGGCGGCGGGGGAGAGAAGGTCGGCGGTGGGAATGGGGAGACGGGGTCGCCGACGGGGAGAGCAGGCGATCTCGCACCTAACCAGCACCAGCTGCAATTTGTTATAGCAAGTATGTGTATTGTACATCTGTCAGCTTGATGCCAACACATCCATCCATCCATCCATCCATATGGCTGGGTTTCAATGAAACAGAGGAGGAGCTCACCATGGCATCTCCACCTCCTGGTCCAGCACGTCGGTCGTCCACTTGCCCTTGCCGTGGCCGTGCGCGGACACAAGGAAGCAAGGGGGCGTCAGATCTGCAGCACGCACACACGCACATGAGAGGAGATGGAGATGGAGGACTTGGCAAGGACGGAGGGAGGATGGGGGCGGAAGGAGGATGAGGGCGTTCGTGCGTACCTTGCGCCGGCATCCAGGTCGTGCAGGCCCTCGGAGATGCACCGGCGTCGAGGGCCACCGCAGCAGCAAGCTCCAGTGTTGGTGTGGTCCACCGAGAGAAGGGGGTGGATCCCGGTGCGAGCGGCCTCCATCGCGCTGCTGGGTGCGGATCCGGCGCCGTCATCGCCGGAACTGGTGCACCCCATCCACCCCTCCATCCATCCATCCATCATCCATGGGTGGGTGGGTGGAAGGTTAGGGTTTCCATGGGTGGATGGACGAGCTCAGCTGACGAGGGAGGTCACCCGGCGGCGGGGGAGAGAAGGTCGGCGGTGGGAATGGGGAGACGGGGTCGCCGGCGGGGAGAGCAGGCGGCGGCGGGATTGGAGAGGAGGAGTTTGCGAGCTAGTTTTGGGTTAGTCGGGTGGGGACTGGGGTTTCAATTTTTCATCCTTGTTTATTTTCTCATTTGACAAAAAATCATCCTTTATTTAATTCAATTCAATCAACTCAACACAGATGCATCGTTTACATGCCATCACAAAATTTGAAGCTAGTCCTCACACTGCAAGTTGGATCTGTGATGCGGTTTGCGTTTGTTCTCCATGTGTTACTTTCCTCCGTTCGAACAACAAGTACCACGCAGTAGTCGCTATGGTTTCTCTCAGATTTGGCAAACCAAGGACTCGAACAGATGGTTCTCAAAGGCACACGAGATGCTCGAGAACAACTTGGCCTGACCGATTTATCTGGCAAGCCTTCTATATGAACTCATGACCTTCACAACCTTAGCGCACTGGAACAACAAGTGCATAACATTAGCCGGACCTTGGTTGCCAAATTTTTCGAAGCCGCCGCGCAGGACGCATATGGATGGTATGATCTTGTGTGATCATCTGGGAGCTATTAACTTTTCTGCATGCAGGGCTTTGTATTCGTGCAGAGACCCCCTTGAGGCGGAGCTTCATGCATGTATGGAGGGTATATCACTTGCTTTACAACGCAGTGATCTGCCTGTTGCTTTGGAGTTGGATTCCCTTGAGGTGGTTTCTCTCATATCAAGCTCGGACACAGATCGATCTGTTTACGCTTCAATTGTTAGAGAGATTAAGTACCTTATGGGTCTTCGGAAAACCTGTATCTCTCATGTCGCGAGAACACAAAATAAAGCTAGTGATAGCTTAGCTAGTTTTGCTACAACCCAAGGTAGGACCATGACCTGGTTAGGTGATGGTCCAGTTGAAGTAGTGGAGATAGCTTTGAATGATTGTAAGGATGTCGTGATTGAGTAATATAATGCTATTTCCCCCGCAAAAAAAGGGGGGGTAGGTTGGACGGTGGTGCATTGAATTATTTCGTTTGAAATATCTATCTATCTCTTGATGATTCGATGTGTAGGCGGCGCCACAAAGGACACATGTAGCAAGTCAATTATCACAAGAAGAGCCCGCACATAGAATTGAACACACCACCCCATGACATGGTCACCGCCGCTGCTACACGAGGCTATCTGATTCGGTGTATTTCATGTCCAAGCTTAAGTGGAGCCAAAAGTCAAACCTTATCTGCACCGGTACACAGGGTCATGAACCATCGATGGTACCGTTCCGATCTGCACAAGAAAAGAGCCTACCGACCTGGCTAGACTATCTTATATATATACTATATCTCTAAGTTTCATCTACGGTCACCATATATGGAGTATGTATGTTTCCTCGAATACTAATATTTGTGACGCGTTCGATTCAGCCTTGTTGGTGGGCAAGCAGTGCTGGTGTGTTTCGGTCGATTTCTTGGAAGGGTAACCAGAGCGGAATTAAGTCAGAAAAGTCGGGGATGCGCCGTCCTTATTTTGTTGCCAACTAGTGCAAGGACGCATGCAGCAGAAAAAAAAATCCCAATTGAGAGGAAGATTCTGTAGTGGGTTGTACTGATGTGTGGCGACCATTATCACGGCTGAACGGCGACCATTTGATGTGCGTGAACTCGGGACGATTGGCGATGGACATCGTCGGGTGTTGCGGTAGGCACACCAGAAGTAACTATAGTTCTCTCTCTCTCCCTCCCTCCCTCCCGCCCTCTCTCTCTCTCTCTCTCTCTCTCTGTTTTACATTATAGGTTTATTGCAATATCTGTTCCTAGAACATGAAGTTACTTGTTATTTCATTACCGAGTCGAGTTGTTTAATGAGTGGAAGAACTTTGCGATTGACTGGTTACTGTATTTTTTTAGTATATAAGTGCATAATTTTGGTTGTAGTTGATTATTTAGTGTGTTGCTAGTGTCTTTCTTACAATTTCAGAGATAAGAGTTATAGAGAACTGGTGCTTCTGGTGCATTGTATTTGACTTACAATATAGTTTTCTTTCTAATTTCATTTTCCCCAACACTACAAGTTTTAGTAGTAAATCTTGTGATTTGGTTGAATTAAGTTCAAATTCTATAGTTATTGAGATCTTCATGTCATAGAGAACTGTAGTTACTTCTGGTGTAGCAAATGGGTCAGTTATGTCATGAAGCAATCACGAGAGAGATGCCCTTAATTTTTGTTAATGGGTGCATTGCTTACTTGCTCTGATGTTCTGCAGTATGGTGTATAAATGAACGATGACTTCTTCTACAGTGTGGTGTATAAATGAGCGATGACTTTGTTCCGATGAGTAGTCTACTAAACATCTTATTTTACATGCATCCTTGTTTTTGATTGATCCATGGTCACCACATAGAAGTAATAAGAAATTAAAAATTATTACTGGATGACGCATTGTATAGATCAAACTTCGTACTCAACTAATTTTTCAACATCTCCATATAGCACTAGTTGTCAGTATATCACATCACAATTACATATTATATAGTTTGACTCGGAATGTAAAACAAAACACAAAAAATATCTATTCATAAAATATAACCTTTGATGTACTTACAGAGTACTTTACATGAGTATAAACGGTGAAGGAAAACACACCTAAATGCCATGGTGTCTGCTGATTAATTATTATAAAGATGATATTTATTTCATGTTTTCTTTAGGGGGTCAGGCCCGTTTTAAGCGTGAAAGGGATATCCGGTAACCAATTGAATTGTATGAAGTACGAAGAAATAATTTGCGTATGATTCTGCTAAACTGGAATTCCTCTCCGATGTTTTCAGGAAATGATGCACCATCACAGTACATTATTTTTACTTTAATCCAGCTATAAAAATTTATAGGTTTAAATGACAATTTTGTCAGCGGATGGTGTTGTATGGTGCCTCTGTGATATCACTACACATAGTTTATACGAAAGCTTGCTCCAAATTTAGAAAAGAATCCTCCAATCCAACCAGAACATCAAGGTATTACAGTGTGCGCAATGCCCACTCAAGTGAAAAAGGCTTCGAATGCTACTTGGAGAAAATCATTGACAAAACTTTATGCATGATCATGGATTAATCAAAAACAAGGATGCAGGTAAAACAAGACTGCTCATTTTTATACCGAACTACAGAACATCGGAACAAATTCTTCACTCATTTACACACACGACAGCACCAGAACAAGTCATCATTCCTTTATACACCACACTACAGAACCTCAGAGCAAGTGAACCAATGAATCTGTCAATAGAAATTAATGGCATCTCTATAGTGATCTATTCATGACATAAGTGACCCATTTGCTACACCAGAATTAACTCTAACATGAAGGTCTCTATAACTGAAGAATTTAAATTAAGCCCAGCCAAATCACATGATTTACTACTAATACTTACAGTGTTAGGGAAAAAGAAATTAGAAAGAGAACTATACTATAAGTCAAATACAATGCAAACAGTAGCACTATTTCTCTATAATCCTGGAGATCTCTATAATTTTAAGCAAGACATTATCAGTGATTGCATCTGTACCTCTGTGAAGAAACAGGTCAACATCCCCAAAATCTGAGAGAACTACCAACTCGAGAGAGAATAATAATCAACCTCGCAGGGGAATCACACACATGCATATACATCGGCACGAAGCTCAAAATAGGGATGTGAAGCAAACCAACCAATATTTTCTCCACTAAGAGATTAGCAAATACTCCCTCCATTCCTTTATGTAAGGTGTATAATTTTCAGTACAATGACCAAGGCACATAACTATACACAAAATAGGACAAAATTAACCATGGCTAAATCATTTATTAGTGGCAAGTAAATCATTTAAGCTAGGAAAGTAAGATATATGCACAATCAGGACAGAGATAATTTCCTTTATCTCTTTACAAGAAGAGATACATGCAATCGGGGAAAAGATACTTTCCTTTTTACTAGAGGGCTAAAAATGGATTTTTGAGGAATTGGAAGAAATGCACCTTACATTGTGAAATTTTATCAAACAACAAATACACCTTATATAAAGGAATAGAGGGAGTACACAGAAAGATGCATTGAAAGCGAGAAGTAGACAAACCAAAAGGCAATAACTTTATGCACGGATCCAGACTCTGGAGAACAAATCCTCAAGCAAACGACGAGAGAAAGCCTGGAAGTGCCATGGAAGCGGCAGAAGAATCGCCATGTCATGTAGCGAGAGTAAAGGATCTTTAACAACAAAAGGAGCATAATAAAAATTCCTAACCTTTTCTTCAGTTGATTTGTGTGGATCTGCATAGTTGACACAACATCCGAACCTGTAGCTGTGATGCTTCTTGCCTGCATCACTACATCACAAGGTTCACAGAAAAGAAACTTGTCAGGTTTACTAGCACCACGTATTTTCTCATAGGAGGTTTAGATCAAGAAAGAGCATGCTCTTATAGAAAGGGCGGACCAAAACAAGGTATGTGCTATGGGTCAGCCACAAGTATCCGGCCGCACGCTGGATATCCTCGGTGTGTGTTGCGCTCTTGGCATAATGAGAAAGGAGGAGCAATGTTTTGGGCAGGAGAGATCGATTGAGAGGCAAGAACAAAGGGAGCGTCATTTATAGAGGAGATCGCGTAGGGCTTGGACGGCGATGAGCACACGGCATATATAATTAACATGCTGATATAATGAGTTTGAGAAAAACGCTAGCACACGGCAAATGTGTCTCATGATACAAACACTGACTCATCTTTAAACATACTCAAAGAAGGCCGCAAAAATAACAAAAATGCCAAGTGCATGATATAGTAAAGAAGGAATAGAGCAGAGGTATTTGGTAATGGAGGGACCAAGACTCATCTATAAAAATGTCGACTGCATGATATAGTAAACACTAACTCATCTCTAAACATACTCAAGGTAGGTGGTGCAGCTAGACTTTCTTACAAACAATTTTCTTTTAATAATAAGAGATAAAAACAGAAACATTGTCTGCAAATGTCCCATTTAGTAGGAAGCAAGTGGCTTAAACTATCCTGTTTTTATGTACATCTGATCAGTAAATCCCATGGCCTATAAACTGATTTCACGAATGACAAAATGAGTATAGTGATAAAGGAATGAATCATATACTGGTTGATGAAATAAAACAAATTTGCTCACAACTAGCTAGTGCCGATGAAACTGACCAAAGGCTTTTTGTTCAATAAAATTGTGCAACGAAACTCTATGAATAATGAGTACACCTAATAGGAGATTAGCGTACATGAGCTATCAAATATATACCTATGTCAATTAAAACAAAGAATACTATATAAACCATGTGAGAATTGATAGCGTCGTCCACTTATATATACTGCATCAGATATTAATATGAAGAATTAACCTATGAATATACTATATCAATCTAACAGGGAGAGGTTCGGAATGGATGTGTGTGTGTC
>NW_025229632.1:0-1954 GCF_018294505.1 Triticum aestivum | reverse complement strand
AACGCGGCTAAATTTTGGAACAAATAGAAAACTGACACATGTATGCACATATTTCTCTTATGTAATAAATGATGTAACTCTTTTGACTGTGAAATAAAATACCGATAGGCTTTCAAAAAAAATGTACATGTTTCTCTTGTATGTCTGTGAATGACCAATCCTTCCATATATGTACATCCACCGACATCCCTATATAGTACCATAACGAGTTCCACTGGACTGATAGCAAGTAATTTGCTAGAGAATGGATTGAACCAAATAGCACTATGGAAAGAATTTGAATGGAATTATAGGAAAAGCCTGAAATTATAGGAAATAATCAGCAACGCACATTTACGATAAATGAGCAACGACTAATGGCAATACAAAGACAACATGATAAACGTGATCAAAAGGCCCAAAGATAAAACCATAAAAGTAACAATCTTCTCTCACCAAAAAACAAGTGAGACAGACATGCCATCATCACATAACCAATATTTTTTCCTTCGCATAAAGAGTCCGAGAATAATATGCACTGCATCTTAACTAATATTTCAACATCTCCATATTGCATTAGTTGTCAATCCATCAATGAATATATAAGGTGAAGGAAAACGCGGCTAAATTTTGGAACAAATAGAAAACTGACACATGTATGCACATATTTCTCTTATGTAATAAATGATGTAACTCTTTTGACTGTGAAATAAAATACCGATAGGCTTTCAAAAAAATGTACATGTTTCTCTTGTATGTCTGTGAATGACCAATCCTTCCATATATGTACATCCACCGACATCCCTATATAGTACCATAACGGGTTCCACTGGACCGATAGCAAGTAATTTTCTAGAGAATGGATTGAACCAAATATCACTATGGAAAGAATTAGAATGGACCTGAGAAAACAAGAAAAAAAGGTTGAGGACCTGGACAGCAGAAAGCATACACCGAGCCAATAAAGTCCTCTATGTGATTACCAGGAAAGGTAATCTAGAGTAATAAATGCATGTACACGATTCTTTCGTTTCCATCTAAATTTTCACAACTATCTGCATCTCCCGTCATGATCAATTCCTATCTGCTCAAATCAAGTTTCCAATATAAGTTACAGTCAATTACACAAAAAATACAGAGCTATAGGTCATAAATTATAGAGAATCTAGGATGAACATGATATACATTCAATATGTAAGTCATGGATCAGTTCGTCTGAAGAACTAGCATAGAAAATAGAGAGAAATAACTGAAAGTACAGGTTACAAACCTGAGCAGACACTACAACACTGGATTTCATTAAAAAGAAAGAACAAGAATTAGAATACTACACCTAAAACTCAATGATGCAGTAAAACACAGAAGGAGAGAAATGATATGGACACAATAAATTAATCATAGCATACTCCAACTGTACATCACACATCCTAGATCATAAACAACCAACTCTAAAAAGGATGAACTAGAATGTACCTTTGCATTAGCATTCACTAGTAACAATAAATATAAAAAACACAAGTTACTTGGAGACTGAAACTTGTACAAAACAGAAGTAAAACTATAGCAATAGGGAATGTTACATCAAGGTTTACAATAAATTTAGTGACTAACAACTGAAACAACAAATTAGTTATTTAGTAAATCCTATATAAAGCAAACTGTAAACTGCAACACTTGGGTTTACACTAAAGGTACAGTGGCGGACAACTGAAATTACAAACTTAAATATACAGTAAATTATATGCAAAGCAAATTGTAATCTACAACACTTTGGTTTCCATACAAATTATGGAGACAAAGATGAGAGCAATTACAAGATAATTATGTGGTATAACATGAAGAGGTCCAAACTGTAAATTAGAGCACTAGGGATACCATTGAACTTACAATTACACAAAAATAAATAAAAGATGGGCTAATTATGCATGCCGGAGCCCTATAAAAAACAGACCTGGGTAAAATATTTGAACGACAC
>NW_025229631.1:18468-20813 GCF_018294505.1 Triticum aestivum | reverse complement strand
CTTCAGTATCAAATGGATGTGAAGAGTGCTTTTCTCAATGGAAAGATAGAAGAAGAAATATATGTTGCACAACCTCCTGGCTTTGAAGATCCAAAACATCCTGATATGGTATAAAACTCAACAAGGCACTGTCCGCCTCAAACAAGCCCCTCGTGCTTGGTATGACACGCTCAAAGACTTCCTGAAGAGCAAATGCTTCAAACCTGGTTCACTAGATCCTACTCTCTTCACGAAGACATATGATGGTGAACTGTTTGTGTGCCAAATCTATGTGGATCACATTATCTTCGGTTGCACCAACAAGAAATACAGTGATGAGTTTGGTCACATGATGCAAGAGCAATATAATATGTTCATGATTGGTGAACTGAAGTTCTTTCTGGGTCTCCAAATTAGACAATAATGCAATGGTATCTTCATATCTCAAGAAAAATATCTCAAAGATTGCCTGAAGAAGTTTGGAATGCAAGACTGCAAAGGATACACGACGCCAATGCCAACCAAAAGTCATCTGGGTCCCGACGACAATGGTAAAGAGTTCGACCAAAAGGTATACTACTCCATGATTGGTTCTTTGCTTTATTTATGTGCATCTAGGCCAGATATAATGCTTAGTGTTTGCATGTGTGCCCGATTCCAAGCGGCACCCAAGGAATCGCATCACTTAGCTGTGAAGCGAATTCTTCGATATTTGGCTTACACCCCAACACTAGGATTATGGTATCCAAAGGGCTCAGAGTTTGATCTAGTTGGATTATCAGATGCTGATTATGCTGGTGACAAGGTTGATCGCAAGTCCACATCAGGCACATGTCACTTTCTGGGACGATCACTTGTCTGTTGGTCTTCAAAGAAGAAGAACTGTGTATCTCTCTCCACTGCTGAATTTGAATACATTGCTACCGGATCTTGCTGTGCTCAACTTCTCTGGATGAAGCAAACTCTCAAGGACTATGTTATACACCTAAAGAATGTGCCTCTCTACTGCGACAATGAGAGTGCCATCAAGATTTCCAACAACCAAGTTCAGCACTCGAAGACAAAGCACATTGAGATTCATCATCACTTTCTCAGAGATCATGTAATGAAGGAAGATATTGATATCATTCACGTCAACACTGAAGAGCAATTGGCTGATATCTTCACAAAGCCCTTGGATGAGAAAAGGTTTTGCAAGTTGCGGTGTGAGCTAAATATCTTGGAATCCTCAAATGTCCTGTGAATTGGACACACATCCTAACACTTATGCATTTTGATGACTTAGATGTGCAACACACAAAGTAACGTATATCTTCAATCAATGAAGACATACACTCTAAGTGTGAATACATTAATGCGGAATTTTACTTCGGAGCGCCACGATAATTGTGCGCCATGTCTGGGTCTAATACTTCCTATACGGTGGGTAACGCCACCACCAAACTTTTGTTTGAAGTGTTTCTCTTGGCGTTATGACTGCAAAGTCTTCATAATTGATTTGTCTTCATCCCTGACTTGTATTCAAGTTTATCTTCATCTGGTTGATTTGGCCTTAAACTAGTTATATATTACTTCTGTCCTCCACAGCTATCACGCCCAATATGCAATACTATCCTAAAGAGACTCGAAGGTCCCACCAAGGATAGAACCGCATATTGAAACGCTTTTGCAAGGTGGATATCATTACATCAACATTACATAATAGATGGGGATACATACAAAAGGCATACAATGCCACACGAATACAACATCACAATACATAAGAGCATTATCTGACTATGGATGAAACACAAACAGAAGCTCAAACGAAATCCACCCTGCTAGCCTAGGCTGACAGCAACATTATTTAGCAACTTTGGAGCAAGATTACAACAAGCAACAGCAGGCAACAAATGCAACCAGGGGCATGGATGGATAGAGCATAACATGTAGAACAAAACACCCTTAGTGAACATCTCCATATTATGCATGGAATGATTTGTAGCAGCAGGTTTACATAGCATCATGAAATAACAGATTCAGCCTAGCAAAACAGCAACAGCAAGTACCCTACTAAACAAGCTTGATTCACTCACCACAAGTCATTGCATGACAAGATAAGCATAGCATCAGCAAGAAGACATGTTTATGAAGCTAACCAAGGCAAGAACAAGTTCATAGCATGCAAGGATCAACTACAACAACCTTGGCAAAATTGAATAACATGTAAACAATCTGCCAGGAAACATGTTGTAGCAAAAGTAGAGCACGAAAATGACATGCTAGACTACTCCATAATTTCAACCAGGGGCAGGGATGGATAGAGCATAACCATATGTTCAAAACATCCTTACTGAAGTATCTCAAAATAAGCATGGATCTCTCTG
>NW_025229631.1:13307-14617 GCF_018294505.1 Triticum aestivum | reverse complement strand
GATTTAGAGGAAAAACTCTTCTTCAATCTACAAATGACGACGAGAAACAACACCAAAATTACTAAGATACTCCGGAAGAATGAAAAGCGAAGAGGTTGAGCCAACAATGAAATGATTTGAAATCGATCTTGAAAGGCATCTGACTAATGAAATCCATTCTTACGTCACACTTGAAAAGAATTTGAGAATAGCTCCGGAAAATTAGAAGAGTCAGGTAAGATCCTGGAAAAAGACCTGTGGGTTAGGGCCCACTGAAGAGAAAAACACCGTTGGAAAGGGATGATGAACAGATAGATGAAGCACCGGAACAATTGAAATATTTGAATGAGGTGACAACCTCGAATTAATTGGAACACAGATGAATCTCCTGAGATGTCTTGAATACTCCGGAAGGATAAACTAGCGAGAGGCGAACGAGCAGGGAAAACACTTGAGCCGAGGAAAAGAATATGATCAACCGAAAAAACTTGAATTGAATCCACCGGAGAAGAAAAAGAGATGAAGAATGTCAAACGAGACGAGAATTCACCGATTGAGATAATTGAGGGAAGATTGAAGGGGCTCCACACAAATGGAATTGATGGTCGAAACAGACTCAAGCTCCGGGAAGAAAAGGGTGGGAGGGCGGGAAAAACAAAGGCAACTCAGGAGGGGGAACCGACGAATATCTTGAAGAGGAAACACAGGGTGAAATCATTGAGGAAAGAAAGCAAAGACTTCACACGAGTAGGAAGGATACTCGATTTCGGACTCCGGTTCCGAGAAGAAGAAGGGTGGGTGGGTGGTAAAGAAAACAACTGAGGATTGAATTTGCAAAGATGAAGAGGGTCGAGTCGACTTGACGAGAAATGCACCGGATGAAAAGAGCTGAGAACCAACGATCGGAAAACCAACTGTGTGATCCTAAAGAAAATTTGAAGGTAGTTCAAAACACCTACGTCAAGATTCCTAACCAGAGCGACGAAGGGGCTGAGGAGTAAAAAGAATTCCTACTCTCCGATATAACTAGACTCCGAAAACAGTTTTCTTCTAGACTCAACAACGGCCAAACTACACGATCAATCAAGGGGGCTCCTAGGGTCGGTCGAGGCTCTGATACCAACTTATCACGCCCAATATGCGATACTATCCTAAAGAGACTCGAAGGTCCCACCAAGGATAGAACCGCATATTGAAACGCTTTTGCAAGGTGGATATCATTACATCAACATTACATAATAGGTGGGGATACATACAAAAGGCATACAATGCCGCACGAATACAACATCACAATACATAAGAGCATCATCTGACTACGGATGAAACACAAA
>NW_025229631.1:12652-13123 GCF_018294505.1 Triticum aestivum | reverse complement strand
AAAACACCCTTAGTGAACATCTCCAGATTATGCATGGAATGATTTGTAGCAGCAGGTTTACATAGCATCACGAAATAATAGATTCTGCCTAGCAAAACAGCAACAGCAAGTACCCTACTAAACAAGCTTGATTCACTCACCACAAGTCATTGCATGACAAGATAAGCATAGCATCAGCAAGAAGACATGTTTATGAAGCTAACCAAGGCAAGAACAAGTTCATAACATGCAAGGATCAACTACAACAACCTTGGCAAAATTGAATAACAAGTAAACAATCTGCCAGGAAATATTTTGTAGCAAAAGTAGAGCACGAAAATGACATGCTAGACTACTCCATAATTGCAACCAGGGGAAGGGATGGATAGAGCATAACCATATGTTCAAAACATCCTTACTGAAGTATCTCAAAATAAGCATGGATCTCTCTGTAGCATCAAGTTTACATGGCATCAAAATAACAGCAGAACA
>NW_025229631.1:6369-11922 GCF_018294505.1 Triticum aestivum | reverse complement strand
TCCAAATGAGGCACGGTTTTCGCCCACACGATCGTGATTGAACGACCGAGAGCATGAAGGGGAGTTAGATGTGTTTTGGGCCACTTTGGAGGGGTGTTTGGCTGCAATACACAGAGGGCTTTTACGATTACCCGGTTAACCGTTGGAGTACCAAACGAACTCCAAATGGCACGAAACTTGACAGGCGGTCTACCGGTGCTATACCAAGGCCGCTTGGCAAGACTTGGTCCATTCTGAGAACGTTTAACACCCACTCACGAAAAGAGAGGAGGGGGACGCCGGAGGACATAGGAGTGCCTGATCGCAAAACGGACAACGGGGAAAAGGCTCGGATGCAAGAAACGAACATGTATGCAAAATGAGATGCACATGATGACATGATAAAATGCAACATGCAAGCAAATGACATGGCAAAGAAGGAGAATAACTAGCAGACACCTGGCGCATCGAATCCGGGGCGTTACAACACTCCTCCACTAACAAGAGATCTCGTCCCGAGATCTTAGGACCGAGACGGAAGGGAAAAGGGATGATGTGAAACAAGAACTCAAGAGAAGAAGCAAAGAATCGAGAGCACTCGAGAAGAAGAGAGGAACGACGAGAATCTTAAAGTCACGGAAATAGATAGACTATGAAACAACTCCGGTTAGAACGAGATAAGAAA
This sequence comes from Triticum aestivum, assembly GCF_018294505.1. Taxonomy (NCBI): domain Eukaryota; kingdom Viridiplantae; phylum Streptophyta; class Magnoliopsida; order Poales; family Poaceae; genus Triticum; species Triticum aestivum. The sequence continues at coordinate 11,258 of NW_025229631.1, read as the reverse complement.
CGAATAAGACTGAAAGGATTTAGGCAGCACTCCGGTTGAAACAAGGAAAGAATAGAACATGAGCTTCACCCAAAGAGATGGCACTTGACGAGATGAACAATGCAATGCCTCCGGAAGAATTGAAAGATTTGAATGAAAAGAACTTAGAAGGAAGGATTGAACAGATTTGAATATCTGAGAAGAACGAAGAAATGCAAAACTCCAATTCAAAAGAATACGGAGAATTAATTGCACTTCGAGACGCGAGAAGAAAAGATACTTGAACTCCGCCAACAAGAATCTCGTCCTCATATTGCTATATCTGTTACTGTTGATGAAATTGATATCATATTCTTCACTGATGAAGTATATGGGTTCGTAAGTTGCACTAATTCATCTGCAGGATGAACAACCTAAAGCTACTAAGTGGGTCCTCGATAGTGGATGTACAAACCACATGACCGGTGACAGGAACTTGTTAATGGACACTGATTTGTCACTATCTCATCTGAAGCATATCACCTACGCGGACAAAGGCAAAAGCAAGGTATTGGGCCTAGGTAAGGTTGCAATCTCAAAGGATAGACACATGGACAAAGTCATGCTTGTCGAGTCCTTAGGATTCAACCTCATGTCTGTCTCAATGCTTTGTGATCTTGATATGGTTGTCGTTGAGGGAGTCCTGGATTCGGGGGTCCTCGGACAGCTAGACTATATGCTTATGCCGAACTGTTGGACTATGAAGATACAAGATTGAAGACTTCGTCCCGTGTCCGGGTGGGACTATCCTTGGCGTGGAAGGCAAGCTTGGCAATCTGGATATGTAGATCCCCTTCTCTGTAACCGACTCTGTGTAACCCTAACCCCCTCCGGTGTCTATATAAACCGAAGGGTTTAGTCTGTAGGATAAGAACAATCATACCATAGATAGCTTCTAGGGTTCAGCCTCTACGATCTCGTGGTAGATCAACTCTTGTAATACTCATATCATCAAGATCAATCAAGCAGGAAGTAGGGTATTACCTCCAAAGATAGGGTCCAAACCTGGGTAAACGTTGTGTCCCCTGCCTCCTGTTACCATTAGCCTTAGACGCGCAGTACGGGACCCCTACCCAAGATCCGCCGGTTTTGACACTCACATTGGTGCTTTCATTGGAGTTCCACTGTGTCGTCACAATAAGACTTGATGGCTCCTTCAATCATCTACAACGATGCGGTCCAGGGTGAGGTTTTCCTCCCCGGTCAGATCTTCATATTCAGCGGCTTCACACTGCGGGCCAACTCACTTGGCCATCTGGAGCAGATCGACAGCTACGCCCCTAGCCATCAGGTCAGGTTTGGAAGCCTGAACTACACTGCCGATATCCGCGGAGACTTGATCTTCGACGGATTCGAGTCCATAACAGGTGCGCCGTGCAGCCACGATGAGCATGACCTAGATCTGTCATCGGACAGTATTCAGGAGATCACACCTGCAGTTGCCTCGGCTCTCAATCCGGAGTAGATCGTGCTATCCGAGGATGCGTGGAGGGACCCTGCCCTGGAAGCCACACGCTCATCGGCGATAGAGCCGAACACAGACTTCACCTCCAATAAGGTCTGTGTCATCGGATCCTCGGACTCATCTCCGACCATAGGTTCCGAACTGCGCGCATCCGTGCCTATCGAAACGGATGGGGCGCTGATCATGCAGTTTACCTCCACGGATAACTTCCAGCACTTGCCCTTAGGTGACGTGCTAAATTCGTTGAAATCCCTCTCCCTGTCAAGAGACTCTTGGCCGAACTATGTCTGGCTTGAGTGGGAAGCGGACAACAAATAAATTCGTTTCCCACCCACCACCCACTTAATAGCCACTGTCGATGACTCAGCCGACATGCTTGATTTTGACTCTGAAGACATCGACGGTATGAATGACGATGCCGGAGAAGAATAGGAACCACCGCCCACAGGGCGCTGGACAGCCACCTCATCATATGATATATACATGGTAGACACACCCAAAGAAAACAACGGCGAGGAACGGAAGGAAGCAATGGAGGATAATCCTCTTGAGAAGCAACCAAAGCACCGATGTCAGCGGTACCGCTCTAAATCCCACCACAGCAAAAACAGTGATAACGGCACAAGGAAGAATAACACCCTGGTCGACTCAAAAGCTAACGACGACCCCATGGACCCAAGCGATGGAGCAGGATGAGCCAGGGGACGGCGAACATAGTCTGGGGCCTCTGTTCGATCACAGTGATGCCGAAGATAAAATTTATAAAACTGTCTCCGGAAAGGAGAATAGTCCGGACGATGATGCACTCATCATCCTGAAAAAGTACATGGAACAAGAGAACCTCCACAAAAGGCTTATCGCCACCGCGAGGAGCTTGAAGAAGCAGAAGCAAAGGCTTAAGGCCGCGCAGGATATGCTCAACCGGAGATGGAACAAAGTGTTTGACACTGACGAAAAATACGGTGGCAATCGCCACACAAAGAGCTACCCAAAGCGCAAGCTGCTGCCCGAATTCGTCGGCGAGGCTATAAAGCCCATCTCACAAAAAAACAATACGATCGATCTGCCGGACCGACCACCCCGTGGCCGAGACAGAGTGGCTAATGACGCCGCACACAAGTCAGCACACGATTTACGTGAGCACCTGGACAAAAGAGCCGGTATGGCCAGGTCCATCTATGGACCTAGTAAGCGTGCTCCGGCGCATGATCATGGCCACCAAAACGACTATACTGATCGAATAACAGGTCGGAATCAACACCGAACACCATAGCCGTCGGAAGCATGCCATGAGACATCCAAATACAGGGGTGCCGTGCACCCCCTGTGCTTCACCGATGAGGTGCTGGATCATGAATTTCTAGAGGGATTTAAACCCGTAAACATAGAGGCATACGACGGAATGACAGACCTTGCGGTCTGGATTGACGACTTTATTCTTCATATCCACATGGCTCGCGGAGGCGATCTCCACGCCATCAAATACCTGCCCCTCAAGTTGAAAGGACCAGCTCGGCACTGGTTGAAAAGCCTCCCCGAAAACTCAATTGGAAGTTGGGAGGAACTTGAGGATGCTTTCAGGGCTAATTATCAAGGGACCTATGTCCGACCTCCGGACGCAGATGATTTAAGTCACAAAATCCAACAACCCAGAGAGTCAGCCGAAAGCTTTGGAACAGGTTTCTCACTAAGAAGAACCAAATCGTTGATTGTCTGGATGCTGAAGCCTTAGCGGCTTTCAAACACAGTGTCCGAGACGAATGGCTCTCCAGACACCTCGGCCAGGAAAAACCGAGGACAATGGCAGCCCTAACAAGCCTCATGACCCACTTTTGCGCGGGCGAGGATAGTTAGTTAGCCCGCAGCGGCACCAGTGACCCAGGCACATCCGAAGTGAAGGACGGCAATGGGAAGCTACGACGCAATAAAAACAAGCGCCGAAAAAATGAAGACAACCCAGATAACACGGCGGTAAATGCCGGATTCAGGGGCTCTCGACCCGGTCAACGGAAAAAGCCATTTAAAGGCGGCAGAGATGGACCACCCAACCTAAACAAAATCCTGGACAGATCATGTCAGATTCATGGCACCCCTGAGAAACCTGCGAATCACACCAACAGAGAGTGCTGGGTCTTCAAGCAGGCCGGCAAACTAAACGCCGAACACAAGGGGAGAGAGCCGCCAAGTGAAGACAAGGATGAACCTCGCCAGCCGAACACTGGGGGACAGAAAAAAGAGGAAGCACAAATGCGCACTCCGAGACATATACGCTGTAGAGCCCGTCGCCCCCAAATTCAACCCATGGTCAGCCTGCCTGATCACTTTCGATCGTAGGGATCATCCGACTAGTATCCGACATGGAGGTTCGGCTGCCTTGGTGCTCGACCCAATAATTAACGGATACCCTCTCACCCGAGTCCTAATGGACGGTGGCAGTAGTCTTAATCTAATATATCGGGACACTGTCTGCAAAATGGGGATAGACCCATCAAGAATTAGCCAAAGTAGTACTACCTTTAAAGGAGTAATACCAGGCGTAGAGACCAGCTGTACGGGCTCTCTAACATTAGAAGTTGTATTCGGTTCTCCCGACAACTTTCGAAGCGAAGAACTAATCTTCAACATCGCTCCATTCCGAAGCGGCTATCATGCACTACTCGGAAGAACGGCCTTCGCTCGTTTTAACGCAGTACCGCATTACGCTTATCTTAAAATTAAGATGCCCGGTCCATGTGGCGTCATCACAATCAGTGGAAATATAGAGCGTTCTTTGTGTGCAGAAGAATATGTGGCGGCTCTAGCAGACGAACCATTGAACGACCCCGCCAGCCCAAATAAATGATCGGTCGTCGAGACCATGGACATGGCTAGACGTGTCCGGCGCACCACTAGTCGTAGCAGCCTAGATAAACCTGAGCTTGGTCGATGGATATGCCCCCATATGTGTTCCTAGGGGTTGCCCGCATCTAAAAGGGTCCATAGTTCGGTTCGACCCTATTAATACACAATAGATTGAATTTTCATGGTTCATTAAGAATAACCAACTTTTCGGATGATCACACCAGATTCTTTCACCTGGGTTTTCTCTTTTTATAGATGATCACCGTGCTACACCCTTCCAGGATACGGCACAATGGAGACAAAGCTGCAGACGTGCAGCAGGGTCCCGTTCAAAGGTTTCTTTTTAGATTAAGACACTGTGTAAACCTTTTTTATCGTCTCTTGTTGCCTCAAACCCTCCGGGCACTTAAAACAACCGAGAGGGACACTGGCGTTTTTGACAAACTCTGTCGTTCCGCCAGACTAATGCACGTACCTGGAAATTCAGGGCTCATAATCGAGCGCGGTACTCAGCCCAACATATGTTGTAAAGTCCGAATACCTTTGGGAGTGTTCGGTGTCGCGA
>NW_025229631.1:4338-5517 GCF_018294505.1 Triticum aestivum | reverse complement strand
AGAAGCTCATATCGGCTGGCGGCATTTCTTAGCTCAATAGCCATGTTGGCTATTTTCTCCTCACTTTGGCAATGTTCAGCCTGTTTGGCTGCCTTTAGGGCAGCCGCATCACTTCTCCTGGCTTGCTCCTTGGCTCTGGCAAGTTCTGCCCGAAGGGTCTCCACGGCTGTAAGTGCATCTAGTGCCACCCCTAGTTGGTTTTGGAGTATTGACGACAAACCTGGCTGAGGGACTAATGTGTTTGTGAGAATTGCAGGATAACACAGGTAGTAGTCCCTCATTGATTCGGTTGACCTACCGGAGATGACCCCTAAAAATGTGTGACGACATTGAAGACAATGGTGGTCTTTGAAGCTATTCACGTTGAAGACTATGACATGTGAAGATATTGAGTGAAGACTATGGAGCGCGAAGACTTAGTTATTTCATTGTCTCCTTTTCTTCTTTGTTGAGTCATAGGAACCACCGTACTGATAAGTGGGGTCCAAGTAAACAAAGTCAGAGTGATTGAAGTGATGCTCAACCAAATCCTATGTCTTCAAGCGAAGACAATGAGAGCAAATCTTATCCAGAGTCGGATAAGTCATCTTTACTTGTAGCCCAAGTCAAGCTGCCGCGTGTGTTTGAAATCTGACCGTTGCGACACGTGTTAGTTCCTTAGTGACCCAGGGTCATTTCGGACAAATCAGGTTGGGTTGCCCGTGGCTATAAATAGCCTACCCCCTACACCATAAATTGGTGGCTGCTCAGATTTAGATACGGTTTTTGTCGTTTGAGAGCAACCCACCTCCGAAGCTTTTGAGAGAGAATCCTTGCGAGTACAAAGCCCAAACCACCTAGAGCCCAAGGAGTGTTTGGCATCACTGAAGTCTTTCTGTCTGCGTGATCTGAAGACTTGTTACACTTGAGGACTGTGAATCCTCCAGCCGGTTAGGCGTCACGTTCTGAGCATCCAAGAGTCATTGTGGATTGCTAGTGAACGAAGTCTGTGAAGGTTTGGAAGTCTACCTTGAAGACTTACCAGAGTGATTGGGTGGGGACTAGGTGTCCTTAGCTCAAGGGTAATAAGGTGAAGACGCGGTCTTCTGAGTTGAATCTCAGCCTCCCTAACCAGACGTACAGTTGTGACAACAACTGGAACTGGTCGAACAAATCCCTGTCCTCCTGAAGCTACTGGTT
>NW_025229631.1:0-4228 GCF_018294505.1 Triticum aestivum | reverse complement strand
TATCTCTCACTTCTCTCTACTTACAGTTTGTCTTTGTGAAGTCATTGCCTGCTTGCATTATCTGTTTGACTTCACTGTGTGACTACCTGATTTGATTGGCTTCATACTATCTTCCATCCTGATTCGTACTACATAGATGCTAATAGTCTTCGTGCTCTCACTTCATTGAATACTTGACTATGGCTTGTCTAGTGTAGTCTACCTTCCGCTGCATACGAATAGTGTTGTTTCTACTGTTTGTCTTCGAAAATCCCATGTTTTGAAGACTTTCATAAAAATCGCCTATTCACCCCCTCTAGTCGATAACTACCCCTTTCAATTCGTACCAGAGCAAGGTACTCCCTTGTTTTGTGTGATTCGATTTAACCACCTGGAGTTTTAGCTATGTCGACTGCAGGGATAATCAAGGTCGCCGCTGCGTGCCCCATCTTCGATGGCACTAAATATCCCTATTGGAAGAATAGGATGCGTATGCATCTTGAAGCCATTGATATTGATCTGTGGTATGTCGTCAAGAATGGCGTTCCCAAGACTGGTAAAGGTGTCACCCCTGCTGATGTCAAGAAGTTGATTCAACTGGACTCTACAGCCAAGAACATCATCTGTGGTCATCTGACCAAAGGGCAGTATGTCCGTGTGAGCGCTTTGGAAACACCGAAGCTAGTCTGGGACTGGCTCTCCAAGGTCAATGAAGGCGTCTCTACTCAGCGTGATCAACGAATCAGTACTCTGTGCAACCTCTTCAACCGCTTCAAAAGACACGACAACGAGAACGTCAAGCTCACGTTTGATCGCCTCACTGATATCACAAATGAGCTCCGCGCACTCGGTGCAACTGACATTACGAAGCATGAAATAGTGAAGACACTGCTGAGATCTCTTGGTAGCTCATTTGACACCCTAGCCCTGATGATACAAGAACGCCCTGATTTCAAGACACTCGATCCGTCTGCATACTTGAGAGGCTGAACACACATGAGTACCAGCTATCTGAGAAACGAGATATCTATGGCCCCAACTATGGCCGAACTCGTGCTTTGAAGGAAAGGCCGCTGCTTCCTCATCTGGAGAAGAATTTGACTGCAGTTCCGGTGATCCTGAAGATATTGGAAAGGAGCTTGCTATGCTTGTGAAGAAGTTCCAGAAATTTACTAGGAAGAAAAGCTTCAGAAAGTCTTCACGATCCAGCTCAAGAGATGATGAAGCTTCCACCCATGACAACAAGAAAAAAACCTATCACAAGTGCAAGAAACCTAGCCACTACATCTCTGAATGTCCACAGTGGGACAATGAGAAGAAGAAGAAGAAGAACAAAGAATATGATTCCGATGACAAGAAGAAGAAGAAATCCTCAAAGTCTTCTTCAAAATCTTCCTCCAAGTCTTCATCGCACAAGAAGAGCTCATCAGGCAAGGAACGTGCTTTTGTTGGCAAGGAAATGGATTCAGAGGAGGAGTCTGCTTCGGAGGAGGTGGTGGAGTCTGAGGAGGAGTCCGACTCTGGTGTCGCAAGTTTGGCTCTAGCTACAGCTTACGTCGCCAAGTCCATCTTCAACATTGAAGACAATGGCTCCGTCACCAACGCTGATGACGAGAATGACTCGACTCCCACCTACTGCTTCATGGCACGTGGTGCCAAGGTAAACTCTCGCGATGCTTACTTTCAAACATCAAGTGAAGATGACTCTAATGGTGAATCCAAACCTAGCTACAAAAAACTTGCTAAAATTGCAACTGTACAACAGAAAGCTATGGAACATATTCAAAAACTGTTAGACAAAAGCGATGACCTGTTGGACGCGGAAATGACTAAGACTCAGTCCTTCATTGAAGACATAAAAAATCTTCATGTTAAGTACCAGGAACTTGAAGGTCGTCATGAAACGCTCTCAACATCTCATGAAAAGCTCCCCTATGATTATCTTCAAAGGAAGCAGGAACTTGAGAAATTGAGATCGGATCATGAAGATCTTCACGCTCAACAGATCAGTTCCACTCAGGAAGAATTTGAACCACCATGTCTAAAATGCATTGAGCGTGGTAACGCTGTCTCTATTGCTGAATGTTCCACTGCAACTACTGTTGAGATATCTTCAACTGCTGATGTGGTAACTAACCCCTCTGTTGAGGATACCACTACTATTGCTGATGAGAATGCCAGGTTGAAGACACTGCTTGAGACAGGGATGTACAAAAGCCTCAAAGGGCATCAGACATTATGTGATGTCCTCAAAAAGCAGATTCTGAACCGAAACCCTAGAAAAGAGGATGTAGGGTTCGAGAGAAAAATGAATGTTGATGGGTCATACTAGAAGCCTGTGCAGTACCCCAAAACCACTTGGGTTGCTGCAAAGGAATCTCTAGTAGATCCATCCACCTTATCTGGCTTCACTTGTGCTAACCCAATTATCATTGATGAATCCTTTGATGCAAACTATAAATTGTTCAAGAATCAGAATGGCGAAGTGTTTGCCAGGTATATTGGTACTAACTGCAGGAATGGGTCACCTATGAAGAAGATATGGGTACCCAAGAGTTGTCTTGAGAATCTTCCCGTGAATGTCATCATGACACCACCTGTGAAGAAGACAAACCCCATACCAAATGCTTCATATGTTCCAAAAGCTTCATACAGACCGAGGACTCATCTGAGTCACCCTAACATCAATGTTTTGCAGGAAAATCATACTCAGACCCATGAATATGAGCGTGTTTCATTAAATCGCTATGTTCATAGAACCAAGAACTTTTTTGCTTGTTCACAGGAGTATTATTCACCCCCTGCAAGGCTATTTACTAGGGCTCCGAAGCCGAAGTTCTCAGATGCTGCACTTAGACTCATTGCTTCTAAGTCACCCCCGAAGATGTGGGTGGTTAAGAAAACTTAACTCTCTTTTGCAGGGAAAGGTCTCCAACCGGAAATCAAAGGCGTCCAAAACTAATGCTGGAGACCTTAAAAATCTTGTAGGGCGCAAGATAAAATGCCCAAATGGTCTTACTATGTATTTCACTCCAGATTTCCTTGACACTCATCCTGTCTATCCTAACCAAGACCTGAATTTCCATGTTCCACTTGTTCGTCAAATGTTTCTGCTTCACAACTCGCTTGGTGAAGCCTATCCCCCAAACTGCATTGTAGGCTACGACACCTCGTGCTTCAGAATGGATTATGGACAGTGGATGCACTAATCACATGACTGGCGATCGAAGTCTTCTGATGGATTCAACGCTTCGTCCATCAGACACGAGCCACATCACATTTGCTGACACTGGTAAAAGCAAGGTATTGGGTCTAGGTAGAGTTGCAATATCAAGGGATCAACACATGGATAAAGTGATGGTTGTTGAATCCCTTGGTTTCAACTTAATGTCTGTCTCAATGCTTTGTGACTTAAAGATGATTGTGCTATTTGGAAAATATCGCTGCCTTGTACTAATGGAATCTGATAAGTCTCTAGTCTTTGAAGGATATCGAAAAGATGATATGTATATGGTAGATTTCTCAGCAGGACCACACATGGCCGTATGTCTACTAGCAAAAGCTTCAGAATGTTGGCTGTGGCATCGAAGGCTAGGGCATGCCGGCATGAGGAACTTGCACACTCTCCCAAAGAAGAAGCATGTTGTGGGCATCGAAGGCGTCAAGTTCAAGAAGGATCATCTGTGTGGTGTCTGCGAAGCCGGAAAGATGACAAGAGCCAAGCATCCCTCGAAGACAATCATGACCACATCTCAACCCACTACACCACAACACTGCATTCCCTACAGACGTGTGTTGAGAAAAGTCACTTTCGCCGACCGACTGTTGGTTGGAAAAATTTGTAACAGACAGTCGGCCGGGAAAACATGTGAACGGGAACAAACGGTCGGTCGGGAATGTTAACATATTTATTGTCAAATGATGGGTAGGGAAAGCTCTAATGCCCATCCATACATCGGTCGGGAAATAATCCCGACCAACGGCCCGTGGCAAATGGGCCAGCGCGCGTACAGAAAATTTTAGCGCCACATTTTGGCCCAAGCCCGCGAAACGTTTTCCCCCAACACATATAACTCAACACGCGTCTTCTCAAAAAAATACTCACCACACACAGAGAGGAAAATCCCTAGTCTTTCTCATTCCCCACGCGCGCCGCCATGGGCACCTGCCGGCAGCAACCTCCCTGCCCGCCGCGCCATACTGCCTCCCGCACGACCCTGCTAGCCCACCACCTCGCAAGCTCGAACCC
>NW_025229630.1:20306-20826 GCF_018294505.1 Triticum aestivum | reverse complement strand
CATCTTTGTGATGAGCTCGAGTTCATCGAAAACGGAGTTCACTCGCATCTTCTATGATGTATTCGACGTTGGAGGTTATGCCGGTTCTTCTCGGTTGGTGGTTTCACTCCTCTATTTGTTGGCATACCTCCCCTGCCTCTTCTTACTATATTACTGGTTCTTGTTTGGTTCTTCTCTTTGTGAGTTTTGGAGCTTATGGTCATCTTGGTGACAAGCTCGACTTCATCGAAAACGGAGTTCAATCGCATCTTCTATGATGTTTTTGATGTTGGAGGTTATGCCGGTTCTTCTCGGTTGGAGGTTTCACTCCTCTATTTGTTGGCATACCTCCCCTGCCTCTTCTAACTATATTATCGGTTCTTGTTTGGTTCTTCTCTTTGTGAGTTTTGAAGCTTATGGTCATCTTGGGGACAAGCTCGAGTTCATCGAAAACGGAGTTCACTCGCATCTTCTATGATGTTTTCGATGTTGCAGGTTATGCCGGTTCTTCTCAGTTGGAGGTTTCACTCCTCTATTTGTT
>NW_025229630.1:19625-20296 GCF_018294505.1 Triticum aestivum | reverse complement strand
CGGTTCTTCTCGGTTGGAGGTTTCACTCCTCTATTTGTTGGCATACCTCCCCTGTCTCTTTTTACTATATTATCGGTTCTTGTTTGGTTCTTCTCTTTGTGAGTTTTGAAGCTTATGATCATCTTGGGGACAAGCTCGAGTTCATCGAAAACGGAGTTCACTCGCATCTTCTATGATGTTTTCGATGTTGGAGGTTATGCCGGTTCTTCTTAGTTGGAGGTTTCACTCCTCTATTTGTTGGCATACCTCCCCTGCCTCTTCTTACTATATTATTGTTGCTTGTTTGGTTCTTCTCTTTGTGAGTTTTGGAGCTTATGGTCATCTTGGTGACAACCTCGAGTTCATCGAAAACGGAGTTCACTTGCATCTTCTATGATGTATTCGATGTTGGAGGTTATGCCGGTTCTTCTCGGTTGGAGGTTTCACTCCTCTATTTGTTGGCATACCTCCCCTGCCTCTTCTTACTATATTATCCGTTCTTGTTTGGTTCTTCTCTTTGTGAGTGTTGGAGCTTATGGTCATCTTGGTGATGAGCTCGAGTTCATCGAAAACGGAGTTCACTCGCATCTTCTATGATGTATTCGACGTTGGAGGTTATGCCGGTTCTTCTCGGTTGGTGGTTTCACTCCTCTATTTGTTGGCATTCCTCCCCATTGTTTCTTGTTTGGTTC
>NW_025229630.1:13830-16024 GCF_018294505.1 Triticum aestivum | reverse complement strand
GAGTTCACTCGCATCTTCTATGATGTTTTCGATGTTGGAGGTTATGCCGGTTCTTCTCGGTTGGAGGTTTCACTCCTCTATTTGTTGGCATACCTCCCCTGCCTCTTCTTACTTTATTATTGGTTCTTGTTTGGTTCTTCTCTTTGTGAGTTTTGGAGCTTATGGTCATCTTGGTGACAAGCTCGAGTTCATGGACAACGGAGTTCACTCGCATCTTCTATGATGTTTTCGATGTTGGAGGTTATGCCGGTTCTTCTCAGTTGGAGGTTTCACTCCTCTATTTGTTGTTATACCTCCCCTGCCTCTTGTTACTATATTATTGGTTCTTGTTTGGTTCTTCTCTTTGTGTGTTTTGGAGCTTAAGGTCTTCTTGGTTTCAAGCTCAAGTTCATCGAAAACAGAGTTCACTCGCATCTTCTATGATGTTTTCGATGTTGGAGGTTATGTCGGTTCTTCTTAGTTGGAGGTTTCACTCCTCTATTTGTTGGCATACCTCCCCTGCCTCTTCTTACTATATTATTGTTTCTTGTTTAGTTCTTCTCTTTGTGAGTTTTTGAGCTTATGGTCATCTTGGTGACAAGCTCGAGTTCATCGAAAACGGAGTTCACTCGCATCTTCTCTGATGTATTCGATGTTGGAGGTTATGCCGGTTCTTCTCGGTTGGAGGTTTCACTCCTCTATTTGTTGGCATACCTCCCCTGCCTCTTCTTACTATATTATCGGTTCTTGTTTGGTTCTTCTCTTTGTGAGTTTTGGAGCTTATGGTCATCTTGGTGATAAGCTCGAGTTCATCGAAAACGGAGTTCACTCGCATCTTCTATGATGTATTCGACGTTGGAGGTTATGTCGGTTCTTCTCGGTTGGAGGTTTCACTCCTCTATTTGTTCGCATACCTCCCCTGCCTCTTCTTACTATATTATTGGTTCTTGTTTGGTTCTTCTCTTTGTGAGTTTTGGAGCTTATGGTCATCTTGGTGACAAGCTCGACTTCATCGAAAACGGAGTTCAGTCGCATCTTCTATGATGTTTTTGATGTTGGAGGTTATGCCGGTTCTTCTCGGTTGGAGGTTTCACTCCTCTATTTGTTGGCATACCTCCCCTGCCTCTTCTTACTATATTATCGGTTCTTGTTTGGTTCTTCTCTTTGTGAGTTTTGAAGCTTATGATCATCTTGGGGACAAGCTCGAGTTCATCGAAAACGGAGTTCACTCGCATCTTCTATGATGTTTTCGATGTTGCAGGTTATGCCGGTTCTTCTCAGTTGGAGGTTTCACTCCTCTATTTGTTGGCATACCTCCCCTGCCTCTTCTTACTATATTATTGGTTCTTGTTTGGTTCTTCTCTTCGTGAGTTTTGGAGCTTATGTTCATCTTGGTGATAAGCTCGAGTTCATCAAAAACGAAGTTCACTCGCATCTTCTATGATGTATTCGACGTTGGAGGTTATGCCGGTTCTTCTCGGTTGGAGGTTTCACTCCTCTATTTGTTGGCATACCTCCCCTGCTTCTTCTTACTATATTATTGGTTCTTCTTTGGTTCTTCTCTTTGTGAGTTTTGGAGCTTATGGTCATCTTGGTGACAAGCTCGACTTCATCGAAAACGAAGTTCAGTCGCATCTTCTATGATGTTTTTGATGTTGGAGGTTATGCCGGTTCTTCTCGGTTGGAGGTTTCACTCCTCTATTTGTTGGCATACCTCCCCTGCCTCTTCTTACTATATTATCGGTTCTTGTTTGGTTCTTCTCTTTGTGAGTTTTGAAGCTTATGATCATCTTGGGGACAAGCTCGAGTTCATCGAAAACGGAGTTCACTCGCATCTTCTATGATGTTTTCGTTGTTGCAGGTTATGCCGGTTCTTCTCAGTTGGAGGTTTCACTCCTCTATTTGTTGGCATACCTCCCCTGCCTCTTCTTACTATATTATTGGTTCTTGTTTGGTTCTTCTCTTCATGAGTTTTGGAGCTTATGGTCATCTTGGTGATAAGCTCGAGTTCATCAAAAACGGAGTTCACTCGCATCTTCTATGATGTATTCGACGTTGGAGGTTATGCCGGTTCTTCTCGGTTGGAGGTTTCACTCCTCTATTTGTTGGCATACCTCCCCTGCCTCTTCTTACTATATTATCGGTTCTTGTTTGGTTCTTCTCTTTGTGTGTTTTGGAGCTTATGGTCATCTTGGTGACAAGCTCGACTTCATCG
>NW_025229630.1:13076-13820 GCF_018294505.1 Triticum aestivum | reverse complement strand
GTTGGAGGTTATGCCGGTTCTTCTCGGTTGGAGGTTTCACTCCTCTATTTGTTGGCATACCTCCCCTGCCTCTTCTTACTATATTATTGGTTCTTGTTTGGTTCTTCTCTTTGTGAGTTTTGGAGCTTATGGTCATCTTGGTGACAAGCTCGACTTCATCGAAAACGGAGTTCAGTCGCATCTTCTATGATGTTTTTGATGTTGGAGGTTATGCCGGTTCTTCTCGGTTGGAGGTTTCACTCCTCTATTTGTTGGCATACCTCCCCTGCCTCTTCTTACTATATTATCGGTTCTTGTTTGGTTCTTCTCTTTGTGAGTTTTGGAGCTTATGGTCATCTTGGTGACAAGCTCGAGTTCATCGAAAACGGAGTTCACTCGCATCTTCTATGATGTTTTCGATGTTGGAGGTTATGCCGGTTCTTCTCAATTGGAGGTTTCACTCCTCTATTTGTTGGTATACCTCCCCTGCCTCTAGTTACTATATTATTGGTTCTTGTTTGGTTCTTCTCTTTGTGAGTTTTGGAGCTTAAGGTCTTCTTGGTGACAATCTCAAGTTCATCGAAAACGGAGTTCACTCGCATCTTCTATGATGTTTTCGATGTTGGGGGTTATGCCGGTTCTTCTTAGTTGGCGGTTTCACTCCTCTATTTGTTGGCATACCTCCCCTGCCTCTTCTTACTATATTGTTTGTTCTTGTTTGGTTCATCTCTTTGTGAGTTTTGGAGCTTATGGTCATCTTGGTGA
>NW_025229630.1:7286-7815 GCF_018294505.1 Triticum aestivum | reverse complement strand
TTCTTCTCAGTTGGAGGTTTCACTCCTCTATTTGTTGGCATAACTCCCCTGCCTCTTCTTACTATATAGTCGATTCTTGTTTGGTTCTTCTCTTTGTGAGTTTTGGAGCTTATGGTCATCTTGGTGACAAGCTCGAGTTCATCGTAAACGGAGTTCACTCGCATCTTCTACGATGTTTTCAATGTTGGAGGTTATGCCGGTTCTTCTTAGTTGGAGGTTTCACTCCTCTATTTGTTGGCATACCTCCCCTGCCTCTTCTTACTATATTATTGGTTCTTGTTTGGTTCTTCTCTTTGTGAGTTTTGGAGCTTATGGTCATCTTGGTGACAAGCTCGAGTTCGTCGAAAACGGAGTTCACTCGCATCTTCTATGATGTTTTCGATGTTGGAGGTTATGCTGGTTCTTCTCAGTTGGAGGTTTCACTCCTCTATTTGTTGGCATAACTCCCCTGCCTCTTCTTACTATATAGTCGATTCTTGTTTGGTTCTTCTGTTTGTGAGTTTTGGAGCTTATGGTCATCTTGGTGACA
>NW_025229630.1:6344-7115 GCF_018294505.1 Triticum aestivum | reverse complement strand
TGTTGGAGGTTATGCTGGTTCTTCTCAGTTGGAGGTTTCACTCCTCTATTTGTTGGCATACCTCCCCTGCCTCTTCTTACTATATAGTCGATTCTTGTCTGGTTCTTCTCTTTGTGAGTTTTGGAGCTTATGGTCATCTTCGTGACAAGCTCGAGTTCATCGTAAACGGAGTTCACTCGCATCTTCTACGATGTTTTCAATGTTGGACATTATGCCGGTTCTTCTTAGTTGGAGGTTTCACTCCTCTATTTGTTGGCATACCTCCCTGCCTCTTCTTACTATATTATTGGTTCTTGTTTGGTTCTTCTCTTTGTGAGTTTTGGAGCTTATGTTCATGTTCGCGACAAGCTCGAGTTCATCGAAAACGGAGTTCACTCGCATCTTCTATGATGTTTTCGATGTTGGAGGTTATGCCGGTTCTTCTCAGTTGGAGGTTTCACTCCTCTATTTGTTGGCATACCTCCCCTGCCTCTTCTTACTATATTATCTGTTCTTGTTTGGTTCTTCTCTTTGTGAGTTTTGGAGCTTATGGTCATCTTGTTGACAAGCTTGAGTTCATCGAAAACGGAGTTCACTCGCTTTTTCTATGATGTTTTCGATGTTGGAGGTTTCACTCCTCTATTTGTTGGCATACCTCCCCTGCCTCTTCTTACTATATTATCGGTTCTTGTTTGGTTCTTCTCTTTGTGAGTTTTTGAGCTTATGGTCATCTTGGTGACAAGCTCGAGTTCATCGAAAACGGAGTTCACTAGCATCTTCTATGATGTTTTC
>NW_025229630.1:2855-3884 GCF_018294505.1 Triticum aestivum | reverse complement strand
CTCAAGTTCATCAAAAACGGAGTTCACTCGCATCTTCTATGATGTTTTCGATGTTGGAGTTTATGCCAGTTCTTCTCAGTTGGAGGTTTCACTCCTCTATTTGTTGGCATACCTCCCCTGCCTCTTCTTACTATATTATTGGTTCTTGTTTGGTTCTTCTCTTTGTGAGTTCTGAAGCTTATGGTCTTCTTGGTGACAAGCTCGAGTTCATCGAAAACGGAGTTCACTAGCATCTTCTATGATGTTTTCGATGTTGGAGGTTATGCCGGTTCTTCTCAGTTGGAGGTTTCACTCCTCTGTTTGTTGGCATACCTCCCCTGCCTCTTCTTACTATATTATCGGTTCTTGTTTGGTTCTTCTCTTTGTGAGTTTTGGAGATTATGGTCATCTTGGTGACAAGCTCGAATTCATCGAAAACAGAGTCCACTCGCATCTTCTATGATGTTTACGATTTTGGAGGTTATGCTGGTTCTTCTCAGTTGGAGGTTTCACTCCTCTATTTGTTGGCATACCTCCCCTGCCTCTTCTTACTATATTATTGGTTCTTGTTTGGTTCTTCTCTTTGTGAGTTTTGGAGCTTATGGTCATCTTGGTGACAAGCTCGAGTTCATCGAAAACAGAGTTCACTCGCATCTTCTATGATGTTTTTGATGTTGGAGGTTATGCCGGTTCTTCTCAGTTGGAGGTTTCACTTCACTATTTGTTGGCATACCTCCCCTGCCTCTTCATCCTATATTATCAGTTCTTGTTTGGTTCTTCTCTTTCTGAGTTTTGGAGCTTATGGTCATCTTGGTGACAAGCTCGAGTTCATCGAAAACATAGTTCACTTGCATCTTCTATGATGTTTTCGATGTTGGAGGTTATGCCAGTTCTTCTCAGTTGGAGGTTTCACTCCTCTATTTGTTGGCATACCTCCCCTGCCTCTTCTTACTATATTATCGGTCCTTGTTTGGTTCTTCTCTTTGTGAGTTTTGGAGCTTATGGTCATCTTGGTGACAAGCTCGAGTTCATCGAAAACGGAGTTCACTC
>NW_025229630.1:1796-2518 GCF_018294505.1 Triticum aestivum | reverse complement strand
CATCTTCTATGGTGTTTTCGATGTTGGAGGTTATGCCGGTTCTTCTCGGTTGGAGGTTTCACTCCTCTATTAGTTGGCATACCTCCCCTGCGTCTTCTTACTATATTATCGGTTCTTGTTTGGTTCTTCTCTTTGTGAGTTTTGGAGCTTACGGTCATTTTGGTGACAAGCTCAAGTTCATAAAAAACGGAGTACACTCGCATCTTCTATGATGTTTTCGATGTTGGAGGTTATGACGGTTCTTCGCAGTTGGAGGTTGCACTCGTCCATTTGTTGGCATACCTCCCCTGCCTCTTCTTACTATATTATCGGTTCTTGTTTGGTTCTTCTCTTTGTGAGTTTTGGAGCTTATGGTCATCTTGGTGACAAGCTCGAGTTCATCCAAAACGGAGTTCACTCGCATCTTCTATGATGTTTTCGATGTTGGAAGTTATGCCGGTTCTTCTCCGTTGGAGGTTTCACTCCTCTATTTGTTGGCATACCTCCCCTGCCTCTTCTTACTATATTATTGGTTCTTGTTTGGTTCTTCTCTTTGTGAGTTTTGGAGCTTATGGTCATCTTGGTGACAAGCTCGAGTTCATCGAAAACGGGGTTCACTCGCATCTTCTATGATGTTTTCGATGTTGGAGGATATGCCGGTTCTTCTCAGTTGGAGGTTTCACTCCTCTATTTGTTGGCATACTTCCCCTGCCTCTTCTTACTATATTATTGGTTCTTGTTTG
>NW_025229630.1:1016-1786 GCF_018294505.1 Triticum aestivum | reverse complement strand
TGGCATACCTCCCCTTCCTCTTCTTACTATATTATCGGTCCTTGTTTGGTTCTTCTCTTTGTGAGTTTTGGAGCTTATGGTCATCTTGGCGACAAGCTCGAGTTCATCGAAAACGGAGTTCACTCGCATCTTCAATGATGTTTTCGATGTTGGAGGTTATGCCGGTTCTTCTCAGTTGGAGGTTTCACTCCTCTATTTCTTGGCATACCTCGCCTACGTCTTCTTACTATATTATTGGTTCTTGTTTGGTTCTTCTCTTTCTGAGTTTTGGAGCTTATGGTCATCTTGGTGACAAGCTCGAGTTCATCGAAAACGGAGCTTAATCGCATCTTCTATGATGTTTTCAATGTTGGAGGTTATGTCGGTTCTTCTCAGTTAGTGGTTTCACTGCTCTATTTGATGGCATACTTCCCCTGCCTCTTCTTACTATATTATTGGTTCTTGTTTGGTTCTTCTCTTTGTGAGTTTTGGAGCTTATGGTCACCTTGGTGACAAGCTCGAGTTCATCGAAAACGGAGTTTAATCGCATCTTCTATGATGTTTTCGATGTTGGAGGTTATGCCGGTTCTTCTCCGTTGGAGGTTTCACTCCTCTATTTGTTGGCATACCTCCCCTGCCTCTTCTTACTATATTATCGGTTCTTGTTTGGTTCTTCTCTTTGTGAGTTTTGGTGCTTATGGTCATCTTGGTGACAAGCTCGAGGTCATCGAAAAAGAAGTTCACTCGCATCTTCTATGATGTTTTCGATGTGTGAGGTTATGCCGGTTCTT
>NW_025229630.1:733-1006 GCF_018294505.1 Triticum aestivum | reverse complement strand
GGTTCTTCTCGGTTGGAGGTTTCACTCCTCTATTAGTTGGCATACCTCCCCTGCCTCTTCTTACTATATTATCGGTTCTTGTTTGGTTCTTCTCTTTGTGAGTTTTGGAGCTTATGGTCATCTTGGTGACAAGCTCGAGTTCATCAAAAACGGAGTACACTCGCATCTTCTATGATGTTTTCGATGTTGGAGGTTATGACGGTTCTTCTCAGTTGGAGGTTTCACTCCTCTATTTGTTGGCATACCTCCCCTGCCTCTTCTTACTATATTATC
>NW_025229630.1:0-723 GCF_018294505.1 Triticum aestivum | reverse complement strand
GGGTTCACTCGCATCTTCTATGATGTTTTCGATGTTGGAGGTTATGTCCGTTCTTCTCAGTTGGAGGTTTCACCCCTCTATTTGTTGGCATACTTCCCCTGCCTCTTCTTACTATATTATTGGTTCTTGTTTGGTTCTTCTCTTTGTGAGTTTTGGAGCTTATGGTCACCTTGGTGACAAGCTTGAGTTCATCGAAAACGGAGTTCACTCGCATCTTCTATGATGTTTTTGACGTTGGAGGTTATGTCGGTTCTTCTCAATTGGAGGTTTCACTCCTCTATTTGTTGGCATACCTCCCCTGCCTCTTCTTACTATATTATTGGTTCTTGTTTGGTTCTTCTCTTTGTGAGTTTTGGAGCTTATGGTCATCTTGGTGACAAGCTCGAGTTCATCGAAAACGGAGTTCACTTGCATCTTCTATGATGCTTTCGATGTTGGAGGTTATGTCGATTCTTCTCAGTTGGAGGTTTCACTCCTCTATTTGTTGGCATACCTCCCTTGCCTGTTCTTACTATATTATCGGTTCTTGTTTGGTTCTTCTCTTTGTGAGTTTTGGAGCTTATGGTCATCTTGGTGACAAGCTCGAGTTCATCGAAAACGGAGTTCACTCGCATGTTCTATGATGTTTTCGATGTTGGAGGTTATGTCGGTTCTTCTCAGTTAGAGGTTTCACTCCTCTATTTCTTGGCATACCTCCCCTGCCTCTTCTTACTATATTATTGG
>NW_025229629.1:20280-20827 GCF_018294505.1 Triticum aestivum | reverse complement strand
TTTTAAACTTATTTGAACTCCAGCCTATTTTTGCGTTCAGTATGCATCATTCAAAGCGACGTCATCAATTTCCAACATGTTCTGACATCATTTGCTATTTTTCAGTCATTTACCGATTTGTTTAGAGAGCTAAATGACGTTGAATTTGAAAATCACTACAAAATGAACTCTGAAAATGTTGGAACTTGGCATGGTATCATCATTTCGCCCGCATAGCATGTGCAAAAGAGTAGAGAGGGTCACGACGAAAACTGGACGCACCTCGTGTACAAACTGGACAATTTCTTTCGGAGTTTCAGGGTTTCGGACGAGAACTCATCTGTTACACGGGCACTTAAATGTTTTTTAAACTTATTTGAACTCCAACCTATTTTTGCGTTCAGTATGCATCATTCAAAGCGACATCATCAATTTCCAACACGTTCTGACATCATTTGCTGTTTTTCAGCCATTTACCGATTTTTTTAGGGAGCTAAATGACGGTGAAATTGAAAATAACTACAAAATGAACTCTGAAAATGTTGGAACTTGGCATGGTATCATCATT
>NW_025229629.1:17936-18327 GCF_018294505.1 Triticum aestivum | reverse complement strand
ATGGGCACTTCAATGTTTATTAAACTTATTTGAACTCCAACCTATTTTTGCGTTCTGTATGCTTCTTTCAAAGCGACATCATCAATTTCCAACACGTTCCGACATGATTCTCTGTTTTTCAGTCATTTACCGATTTGTTTAGAGAGCAAAATGACGGTGAAATTGAAAATCACTACAACATGAACTCTGAAAATGTTGGAACTTGGCACGTTATCATCATTTCGCCCGCATAGCATGTGCAAAAGAGTAGAGAGGGTCACGGCGAAAACTGGACGCACCTCGTGTACAAACTGGACAATCTCTTTCGGAGTATCAGGGTTTCGGACGAGAACTCATCTGTTACACGGGCACTTCAATGTTTTTTAAACTTATTTGAACTCCAGCCTATTTT
>NW_025229629.1:17124-17453 GCF_018294505.1 Triticum aestivum | reverse complement strand
CCGCATAGCATGTGCAAAAGAGTAAAGAGGGTCACGGCGAAAACTGGACGCACCTCGTGTACAAACTGGACAATCTCTTTCGGAGTATCAGGGTTTCGGACGAGAACTCATTTGTTACACGGGCACTTCAATGTTTTTTAAACTTATTTGAACTCCAACCTATTTTTGCGTTCAGTATGCATCATTCAAAGTGACATCATCAATTTCCAACACGTTCTGACATCATTTGCTATTTTTCAGCCCTTTACCGATTTGTTTAGGGAGCTAAATGACGGTGAAATAGAAAATAACTACAAAATGAACTCTGATAATGTTGGAGCTTGGAATGG
>NW_025229629.1:13623-14408 GCF_018294505.1 Triticum aestivum | reverse complement strand
ATTTCCAACATGTTCTGACATCATTTGCTGTTTTTCAGTCATTTACTGATTTGTTTAGATAGCTAAATGACGTTGAACTTGAAAATCACTACAAAATGAACTCTGAAAATGTTGGAACTTGGCATGGTATCATCACTTCGCCCGCATAGCATGTGCAAAAGAGTAAAGAGGGTCACGGCGAAAACTGGACGAACCTCGTGTACAAACTGGACAATCTCTTTCGGAGTATCAGGGTTTCGGACGAGAACTCATTTGTTACACGGGCACTTCAATGTTTTTTAAACTTATTTGAACTCCAACCTATTTTTGCGTTCAGTATGCATCATTCAAAGCGACATCATCAATTTCCAACACGTTCTGACATCATTTGCTATTTTTCAGCCATTTACCGATTTGTTTAGGGAGCTAAATGACGGTGAAATAGAAAATAACTACAAAATGAACTCTGAAAATGTTGGAGCTTGGAATGGTATCATCATTTCGCTCGCATAGCATGTGCAAAAGAGTAGAGAGGGTCACGGCGAAAACTGGACGCACCTCGTGTACATACTGGACAATCTCTTTCGGAGTATCAGGGTTTCGGACGAGAACTCATCTGTTACACGGACACTTCAATGTTTCTTAAACTTATTTGAACTGCAGCCTATTTTTGCGTTCAGTATGCATCATTCAAAGCAATGCCATCAATTTCCAACACGTTCTGCCATCATTTGCTGTTTTTCAGTCATTTACCGATTTGTTTAGAGAGCTAAATGACGGTGAAATAGAAAATCACTACAAAATGA
>NW_025229629.1:13222-13613 GCF_018294505.1 Triticum aestivum | reverse complement strand
ATGGGCACTTCAATGTTTATTAAACTTATTTGAACTCCAACCTATTTTTGCGTTCTGTATGCTTCTTTCAAAGCGACATCATCAATTTCCAACACGTTCCGACATGATTCTCTGTTTTTCAGTCATTTACCGATTTGTTTAGAGAGCAAAATGACGGTGAAATTGAAAATCACTACAACATGAACTCTGAAAATGTTGGAACTTGGCACGTTATCATCATTTCGCCCGCATAGCATGTGCAAAAGAGTAGAGAGGGTCACGGCGAAAACTGGACGCACCTCGTGTACAAACTGGACAATCTCTTTCGGAGTATCAGGGTTTCGGACGAGAACTCATCTGTTACACGGGCACTTCAATGTTTTTTAAACTTATTTGAACTCCAGCCTATTTT
>NW_025229629.1:12829-13212 GCF_018294505.1 Triticum aestivum | reverse complement strand
ATTTCCAACATGTTCTGACATCATTTGCTGTTTTTCAGTCATTTACTGATTTGTTTAGATAGCTAAATGACGTTGAACTTGAAAATCACTACAAAATGAACTCTGAAAATGTTGGAACTTGGCATGGTATCATCACTTCGCCCGCATAGCATGTGCAAAAGAGTAAAGAGGGTCACGGCGAAAACTGGACGAACCTCGTGTACAAACTGGACAATCTCTTTCGGAGTATCAGGGTTTCGGACGAGAACTCATTTGTTACACGGGCACTTCAATGTTTTTTAAACTTATTTGAACTCCAACCTATTTTTGCGTTCAGTATGCATCATTCAAAGCGACATCATCAATTTCCAACACGTTCTGACATCATTTGCTATTTTTCAGCC
>NW_025229629.1:12294-12819 GCF_018294505.1 Triticum aestivum | reverse complement strand
CATTCAAAGTGACATCATCAATTTCCAACACGTTCTGACATCATTTGCTATTTTTCAGCCCTTTACCGATTTGTTTAGGGAGCTAAATGACGGTGAAATAGAAAATAACTACAAAATGAACTCTGATAATGTTGGAGCTTGGAATGGTATCATCATTTCGCTCGCATAGCATGTGCAAAAGAGTAGAGAGGGTCACGGCGAAAACTGGACGCACCTCGTGTACATACTGGACAATCTCTTTCGGAGTATCAGGGTTTCGGACGAGAACTCATCTGTTACACGGACACTTCAATGTTTCTTAAACTTATTTGAACTGCAGCCTCTTTTTGCGTTCAGTATGCATCATTCAAAGCGATGCCATCAATTTCCAACACGGTCTGACATCATTTGCTGTTTTTCAGTCATTTACCGATTTGTTTAGAGAGCTAAATGACGGTGAAATTGAAAATCACTACAAAATGAACTCTGAAAATGTTGAAACTTGGCATGGTATCATCATTTCGCCCGCATAGCATGTGCAAAAGA
>NW_025229629.1:11028-11921 GCF_018294505.1 Triticum aestivum | reverse complement strand
CTTATTTGAACTCCAACCTATTTTTGCGTTCTGTATGCATCTTTCAAAGAGACATCATCAATTTCCACCACGTTCCGACATCATTTGCTGTTTTTCAGTCATTTACCGATTTGTTGAGAGAGCAAAACGACGGTGAAATTGAAAATCACTACAAAATGAACTCTGAAAATGTTGGAACTTGGCACGGTATCATCATTTCGCCCGCATAGCATGTGCAAAAGAGTAGAGACGGTCATGGCGAATACCGGACGCACCTCTTGTACATACTGGACAATCTCTTTCGGAGTATCAGGGTTTCGGATGAGAACTCATCTGTTACATGGCCACTTCAATGTTTCTTAAACTTATTTGAACTGCAGCCTGTTTTTGCGTTCAGTATGCATCATTCAAAGCGATGCCATCAATTTCCAACACGTTCTGACATCATTTTCTATTTTTCAGTCATTTACCGATTTGTTTATAGAGCTAAATGACGGTGAAATTGAAAATCACTACAAAATGAACTCTGAAAATGTTGGAACTTGTCATGGTATCATCATTTCGCCCGCATAGCATGTGCAAAAGAGTAGAGAGGGTCACGGCGAAAACTGGACGCACCTCGTGTACAAACTGGACAATCTCTTTCGGAGTATCAGGGTTTCGGACGAGAACTGATCTGTTACACGGCCACTTCAATGTTTCTTAAACTTATTTGAACTGCATCCTATTTTTGCGTTCAGTATGCATCATTCAAAGCGACATCATCAATTTCCAACACGTTGTGACATCATTTGCTATTTTTCAGCCATTTACCGATTTGTTTAGGGAGCTAAATGACGGTGAAATTGAAAATAACTACAAAATGAACTCTGAAAATGTTGGAACATGGAATGGTATCATCATTTCGCTCGCAT
>NW_025229629.1:10304-11018 GCF_018294505.1 Triticum aestivum | reverse complement strand
ATTTGTTTAGAGAGCAACATGACGGTGAAATTGAAAATCACTACAAAATGAACTCTGAAAATGTTGGAACTTGGCACGGTATCATCATTTCGCCCGCATAGCATGTGCAAAAGAGTAGAGACGGTCACGGCGAAAACTGGACGCACCTCGTGTACAAACTGGACAATCTCTTTCGGAGTATCAAGGTTTCGGACGAGAACTCATCTGTTATGTTACATGGGCACTTCAATGTTTTTTAAACTTATTTGAACTCCAGCCTATTTTTGCGTTCAGTATGCATCATTCAAAGCGACGTGATCAATTTCCAACATGTTCTGACATCATTTGCTGTTTTTCAGTCATTTACTGATTTGTTTAGAGAGCTAAATGACGTTGAACTAGAAAATCACTACAAAATGAACTCTGAAAATGTTGGAACTTGGCATGGTATCATCATTTCGCCCGCATAGCATGTGCAAAAGAGTAGAGAGGGTCACGGCGAAAACTGGACGCACCTCGTGTACATACTGGACAATCTCTTTCGGAGTATCAGGGTTTCAGACGAGAACTCATCTGTTACACGGCCACTTCAATGTTTCTTAAACTTATTTGAACTCCAGCCTATTTTTGCGTTTAGTATGCATCATTCAAAACGATGCCATCAATTTCCAACACGTTCTGACATCATTTGCTATTTTTCAGTCATTTACCGATTTGTTTAGAGAGCTAAATGAC
>NW_025229629.1:7897-8794 GCF_018294505.1 Triticum aestivum | reverse complement strand
CCACTTCAATGTTTCTTAAACTTATTTGAACTCCAGCCTATTTTTGCGTTCAGTATGCATCATTCAAAGCGATGCCATCAATTTCCAACACGTTCTGACATCATTTGCTGTTTTTCAGTCATTTACCGATTTGTTTAGAGAGCTAAATGACGGTGAAATTGAAAATCACTACAAAATGAACTCTGAAAATGTTGGAACTTGGCATGGTATCGTCATTTCGCCCGCATAGCATGTGCAAAAGAGTAGAGAGGGTCACGGCGAAAACTGGACGCACCTCGTGTACAAACTGGACAATCTCTTTCGGAGTATCAGGGTTTCGGACGAGAACTCATCTGTTAGACGGGCACTTCAATGTTTTTTAAACTTATTTGAACTCCAACCTATTTTTGCGTTCTGTATGCATCTTTCAAAGCGACATCATCAATTTCCAACACGTTCCGACATCATTTGCTGTTTTTCAGTCATTTACCGATTTGTTTAGAGAGCAACATGACGGTGAAATTGAAAATCACTACAAAATGAACTCTGAAAATGTTGGAACTTGGCACGGTATCATCATTTCGCCCGCATAGCATGTGCAAAAGAGTAGAGACGGTCACGGCGAAAACTGGACGCACCTCGTGTACAAACTGGACAATCTCTTTCGGAGTATCAGGGTTTCGGACGAGAACTCATTTGTTACACGGGGACTTCAATGTTTTTTAAACTTATTTGAACTCCAGCCTATTTTTGCGTTCAGTATGCATCATTCAAAGGGACGTGATCAATTTCCAACATGTTCTGACATCATTTGCTGTTTTTCAGTCATTTACTGATTTGTTTAGAGAGCTAAATGACGTTGAACTAGAAAATCACTACAAAATGAACTCTGAAAATGTTGGAACTTGGCATGGTATC
>NW_025229629.1:6722-7853 GCF_018294505.1 Triticum aestivum | reverse complement strand
TTTAGAGAGCAAAATGACGGCGAAATTGAAAATCACTACAAAATGAACTCTGAAAATGTTGGAACTTGGCATGGTATCATCATTTCGCCCGCATAGCATGTGCAAAATAGTAGAGAGGGTCACGGCGAAAACTGGACACACCTCGTGTACAAACTGGACAATCTCTTTCGGAGTATCAGGGTTTCGGACGAGAACTCATCTGTTACACGGGCACTTCAATGTTTTTTAAACTTATTTGAACTCCAACCTATTTTTGCGTTCAGTATGCATCATTCAAAGAGACATCATCAATTTCCAACACGTTCTGACATCATTTGCTGTTTTTCAGCCATTTACCGATTTGTTTAGGGAGCTAAATGACCGTTAAATTGAAAATAACTACAAAATGAACTCTGAAAATGTTGGAACTTGGCATGGTATCATCATTTCGCTCGCATAGCATGTGCAAAAGAGTAGAGAGGGTCACGGCGAAAACTGGACGCACCTCGTGTACATACTGGACAATCTCTTTCGGAGTATCAGGGTTTCGGACGAGAACTCATCAGTTACACGGCCACTTCAATGTTTCTTAAACTTATTTGAACTCCAGCCTATTTTTGCGTTCAGTATGCATCATTCAAAGCGATGCCATCAATTTCCAACACGTTCTGACATCATTTGCTGTTTTTCAGTCATTTACCGATTTGTTTAGAGAGCAAAATGACGGTGAAATTGAAAATCACTACAAAATGAACTCTGAAAATGTTGGAACTTGGCATGGTATCATCATTTCGCCCGCATAGCATGTGCAAAAGAGTAGAGAGGGTCACGGCGAAAACTGGAAGCACCTCGTGTACAAACTGGACAATCTCTTTCGGAGTATCAGGGTTTCGGACGAGAACTCATCTGTTACACGGGCACTTCAATGTTTTTTAAACTTATTTGAACTCCAACCTATTTTTGCGTTCTGTATGCATCATTCAAAGCGATGTCATCAATTTCCAACACGTTCCGACATCATTTGCTGTTTTTCAGTCATTTACCGATTTGTTTAGAGAGCAAAATGACGGCGAAATTGAAAATCACTACAAAATGAACTCTGAAAATGTTGGAACTTGGCACGGTATCATCATTTCGCCCGCATAGCATGTG
>NW_025229629.1:2446-2680 GCF_018294505.1 Triticum aestivum | reverse complement strand
GCACCTCGTGTACAAACTGGACAATCTCTTTCGGAGTATCAGGGTTTCGGACGAGAACTCATCTGTTACACGGGCACTTCAATGTTTTTTAAACTTATTTGAACTCCAACCTATTTTTGCGTTCTGTATGCATCTTTCAAAGCGACATCATCAATTTCCAACACGTTCCGACATCATTTGCTGTTTTTCAGTCATTTACCAATTTGTTTAGAGAGCAAAATGACAGTGAAATTG
>NW_025229629.1:0-689 GCF_018294505.1 Triticum aestivum | reverse complement strand
AATTCCACCCTATATTTGCGTTCAGTATGCATCATTCAAAGCGACGTCATCAATTTCCAACATGTTCTGACATCATTTGCTGTTTTTCAGTCATTTACTGATTTGTTTAGAGAGCTAAATGACGTTGAACTTGAAAATCACTACAAAATGAACTCTGTAAATGTTGGAACTTGGCATGGTAGCATCATTTCGCCCGCATAGCATGTGCAAAGGAGTAGAGAGGGTC
Organism: Triticum aestivum; assembly: GCF_018294505.1. Lineage (NCBI taxonomy): Eukaryota > Viridiplantae > Streptophyta > Magnoliopsida > Poales > Poaceae > Triticum > Triticum aestivum. Next base: position 463 of record NW_025229629.1, on the reverse strand, counting down.
ACGGCGAAAACTGGACGCACCTCGTGTACTAACTGGACAATCTCTTTCGGAGTATCAGGGTTTCGGACGAGAACTCATCTGTTACACGGGCACTTCAATGTTTTTAAACTTATTTGAACTCCACCTATTTTTGCGTTCAGTATGCATCATTCAAAGCGACATCATCAATTTCCAACACGTTCTGACATCATTTGCTGTTTTTCAGCCATTTACCGATTTGTTTAGGGAGCTAAATGACGGTGAAATTGAAAATAACTACAAAATGAACTCTGAAAATGTTGGAACTTGGCATGGTATCATCATTTCGCTCGCATAGCATGTGCAAAAGAGTAGAGAGGGTCACGGCGAAAACTGGACGCACCTCGTGTACATACTGGACAATCTCTTTCGGAGTATCAGGGTTTCGGACGAGAACTCATCTGTTACACGGCCACTTCAATGTTTCTTAAACTTATTTGAACTC
>NW_025229628.1:0-20828 GCF_018294505.1 Triticum aestivum | reverse complement strand
GGCCAAACCCACAGCTACATCCACTCCGTGTAGACCTGACGCGTCCGTTTCCCCCCTCTAGGTGCCGGCGGCGGCGGCGGCCGTGAGGGGGAGGGGCACACCCCGGAGACGCGTGCTGGGCGTTTGCAACCGCCTCAACACTTCCAGATTTGTGAGAGGCCGCCTACGCAAGATTTGACGGTATGCTAGCCCCCCGAGGCCGCCGGCCACAGTCGTAGACGTGCGAAGAGCAATCCGCGTAGAGGGAAGTGTTCAGATACTTCTCCATCCCAAAAAATTATGAAAAATTACCATCAGTCCTATAGCACATGTGCCCACGTTGTGTATAAAACTCATGATTTTATCGCGCTCCAAGTATTTAATAATATTCACGCTGCATCGTTACCGCAGAACGTCTACTACCATTTCATTGCCGTCCGTGAGGGGGGCCACAACCCGGAGACGTGTGCCGCCTCTTCGGACATGCCACAACACCACCCCGCATGTATGAGGGCCCGGTACGATGCTCCGGTGGCATTGCTACCCCCCAGGGCCCCCGTCCCGGCTAACCCTGTAGCGTTTGACCACGGGATCTAGCCCTTTGACTTTGCACGGACGGGCTTTGACCAGTGGACCTCTCGACCCGGTTGTGTTAGGTCGGCCCAGAGGAACACTTTGGAGCAACATCCGGGCCAAACCCACAGCTACATCCACTCCGTGTAGACCCGACGCGTCCGTTTCCCCCCTCCAGGTGCCGGCGGCGGCGGCGTCCGTGAGGGGGGGGGCACAACCCGGAGACGCGTGCTGGGCGTTTGCAACCGCCTCAACACTTCCAGATTTGTGAGAGGCCGCCTACGCAAGATTTGACAGTATGCTAGCCCCCGGAGGCCGGCGGCCACAGTCGTAGACGTGCGAAGAGCAATCCGCATAGAGGGAAGTGTTCAGATACTTCTCCATCACAAAAAATTATGAAAAATTACCATCAATCCTATAGCACATGTGCCCACGTTGTGTAAAAAACTCATGATTTTATCGCGCTTCGAGTATTTAATAATATTCACGCTGCATCGTTACCGCAGAATGTCTACTACCATTTCATTGCCGTCCGTGAGGGGGGCCACAACCCGGAGACGCGTGCCGCCTCTTCGGACATGCCACAACACCACCCCGCATGTATGAGGGCCCGGTCCGACGCTCCGGTGGCATTGCTACCCCCCAGGGCCCCCGTCCCGGCTAACCCTGTAGTGTTTGACCACGGGATCTAGCCCTTTGACTTTGCACGGACGGGCTTTGACCAGTGGACCTCTCCACCCGGTTGTGTTAGGTCGGCCCAGAGGAACACTTTGGAGCAACATCCGGGCCAAACCCACAGCTACATCCACTCCGTGTAGACCCGACGCGTCCGTTTCCCCCCTCCAGGTGCCGGCGGCGGCGGCGTCCGTGAGGGGGGGGGCACACCCCGGACACGCGTGCTGGGCGTTTGCAACCGCCTCAACACTTCCAGATTTGTGAGAGGCCGCCTACGCAAGATTTGACGGTATGCTAGCCCCTGGAGGCCGCCGACCACAGTCGTAGACGTGCGAAGAGCAATCCGCGTAGAGGGAAGTGTTCAGATACTTCTCCATCACAAAAAATTATGAAAAATTACCATCAGTCCTATAGCACATGTGCCCACGTTGTGTAAAAAACTCATGATTTTATCGCGCTCCAAGTATTTAATAATATTCACGCTGCATCGTTACCGCAGAACGTCTACTACCGTTTCATTGCCGTCCGTGAGGGGGGCCACAACCCGGAGAAGCGTGCCGCCTCTTCGGACATGCCACAACACCACCCCGCATGTATGAGGGCCCGGTACGACGCTCCGGTAGCATTGCTACCCCCCAGGGCCCTCGTCCCGGCTAACCCTGTAGCGTTTGACCACGGGATCTAGCCCTTTGACTTTGCACGGACGGGCTTTGACCAGTGGACCTCTCCACCCGGTTGTGTTAGGTCGGCCCAGAGGAACACTTTGGAGCAACATCCGGGCCAAACCCACAGCTACATCCACTCCGTGTAGACCCGACGCGTCCGTTTCCCCCCTCCAGGTGCCGGCGGCGGCGGCGTCCGTGAGGGGGGGGGCACACCCCGGAGACGCGTGCTGGGCGTTTGCAACCGCCTCAACACTTCCATATTTGTGAGAGGCCGTCTACGCAAGATTTGATGGTATGCTAGCCCCCGGAGGCCGCCGGCCACAGTCGTAGACGTGCGAAGAGCAATCCGCGTAGAGGGAAGTGTTTAGATACTTCTCCATCACAAAAAATTATGAAAAATTACCATCAGTCCTATAGCACATGTGCCCACGTTGTGTAAAAAACTCATGATTTTATCGCGCTCCAAGTATTTAATAATATTCACGCTGCATCGTTACCGCAGAACGTCTACTACCGTTTCATTGCCGTCCGTGAGGGGGGCCACAACCCGGAGACGCGTGCCGCCTCTTCGGACATGCCACAACACCACCCCGCATGTATGAGGGCCCGGTACGACGCTCCGGTGGCATTGCTACCCCCCAGGGCCCCCGTCCCGGCAAACCCTGTAGCGTTTGACCACGGGATCTAGCCCTTTGACTTTGCACGGACGGGCTTTGACCAGTGGACCTCTCCACCCGGTTGTGTTAGGTCGGCCCAGAGGAACACTTTGGAGCAACATCCGGGCCAAACCCACAGCTACATCCACTCCGTGTAGACCCGACGCGTCCGTTTCCCCCCTCCAGGTGCCGGCGGCGGCGGCGTCCGTGAGGGGGGGGGCACACCCCGGAGACGCGTGCTGGGCGTTTGCAACCGCCTCAACACTTCCATATTTGTGAGAGGCCGCCTACGCAAGATTTGACGGTATGCTAGCCCCCGGAGGCCGCCGGCCACAGTCGTAGACGTGCGAAGAGCAATCCGCGTAGAGGGAAGTGTTCAGATACTTCTCCATCACAAAAAATTGTGAAAAATTACCATCAGTCCTATAGCACATGTGCCCACGTTGTGTAAAAAACTTATGATTTTATCGCGCTCCAAGTATTTAATAATATTCACGCTGCATCGTTACCGCAGAACGTCTACTACCGTTTCATTGCCGTCCGTGAGGGGGGCCACAACCCGGAGACGCGTGCCGCCTCTTCGGACATGCCACAACACCACCCCGCATGTATGAGGGCCCGGTACGACGCTCCGGTGGCATTGCTACCCCCAAGGGCCCCCGTCCTGGCTAACCCTGTAGCGTTTGACCACGGGATCTAGCCCTTTTACTTTGCATGGACGGGCTTTGACCAGTGGACCTCTCCACCCGGTTGTGTTAGGTCGGCCCAGAGGAACACTTTGGAGCAACATCCGGGCCAAACCCACAGCTACATCCACTCCGTGTAGAACCGACGCGTCCGTTTCCCCCCTCCAGGTGCCGGCGGCGGCGGCGTCCGTGAGGGGGGGGGGGCACACCCCGGAGACCCGTGCTGGGCGTTTGCAACCGCCTCAACACTTCCAGATTTGTGAGAGGCCGCCTACGCAAGATTTGATGGTATGCTAGCCCCCGGAGGCCGCCGGCCACACTCGTAGACGTGCGAAGAGCAATCCGCGTAGAGGGAAGTGTTCAGATACTTCTCCATCACAAAAAATTATGAAAAATTACCATCAGTCCTATAGCACATGTGCCCACGTTGTGTAAAAAATTCATGATTTTATCGCGCTCCAAGTATTTAATAATATTCACGCTGCATCGTTACCGCAGAACGTCTACTACCGTTTCATTGCCGTCCGTGAGGGGGGCCACAACCCGGAGAAGCGTGCCGCCTCTTCGGATATGCCACAACACCACCCCGCATGTATGAGGGCCCGGTACGACGCTCCGGTGGCATTGCTACCCCCTAGGGCCCCCGTCCCGGCTAACCCTGTAGCGTTTGACCACGGGATCTAGCCCTTTGACTTTGCACGGACGGGCTTTGACCAGTGGACCTCTCCACCCGGTTGTGTTAGGTCGGCCCAGAGGAACACTTTGGAGCAACATCCCGGCCAAACCCACAGCTACATCCACTCCGTGTAGACCTGACGCGTCCGTTTCCCCCCTCTAGGTGCCGGCGGCGGCGGCGGCCGTGAGGGGGAGGGGCACACCCCGGAGACGCGTGCTGGGCGTTTGCAACCGCCTCAACACTTCCAGATTTGTGAGAGGCCGCCTACGCAAGATTTGACGGTATGCTAGCCCCCCGAGGCCGCCGGCCACAGTCGTAGACGTGCGAAGAGCAATCCGCGTAGAGGGAAGTGTTCAGATACTTCTCCATCCCAAAAAATTATGAAAAATTACCATCAGTCCTATAGCACATGTGCCCACGTTGTGTATAAAACTCATGATTTTATCGCGCTCCAAGTATTTAATAATATTCACGCTGCATCGTTACCGCAGAACGTCTACTACCATTTCATTGCCGTCCGTGAGGGGGGCCACAACCCGGAGACGTGTGCCGCCTCTTCGGACATGCCACAACACCACCCCGCATGTATGAGGGCCCGGTACGATGCTCCGGTGGCATTGCTACCCCCCAGGGCCCCCGTCCCGGCTAACCATGTAGCGTTTGACCACGGGATCTAGCCCTTTGACTTTGCACGGACGGGCTTTGACCAGTGGACCTCTCGACCCGGTTGTGTTAGGTCGGCCCAGAGGAACACTTTGGAGCAACATCTGGGCCAAACCCACAGCTACATCCACTCCGTGTAGACCCGACGCGTCCGTTTCCCCCCTCCAGGTGCCGGCGGCGGCGGCGTCCGTGAGGGGGGGGGCACACCCCGGAGACGCGTGCTGGGCGTTTGCAACCGCCTCAACACTTCCAGATTTGTGAGAGGCCGCCTACGCAAGATTTGACAGTATGCTAGCCCCCGGAGGCCGGCGGCCACAGTCGTAGACGTGCGAAGAGCAATCCGCATAGAGGGAAGTGTTCAGATACTTCTCCATCACAAAAAATTATGAAAAATTACCATCAATCCTATAGCACATGTGCCCACGTTGTGTAAAAAACTCATGATTTTATCGCGCTTCAAGTATTTAATAATATTCACGCTGCATCGTTACCGCAGAATGTCTACTACCATTTCATTGCCGTCCGTGAGGGGGGCCACAACCCGGAGACGTGTGCCGCCTCTTCGGACATGCCACAACACCACCCCGCATGTATGAGGGCCCGGTCCGACGCTCCGGTGGCATTGCTACCCCCCAGGGCCCCCGTCCCGGCTAAACCTGTAGTGTTTGACCACGGGATCTAGCCCTTTGACTTTGCACGGACGGGCTTTGACCAGTGGACCTCTCCACCCGGTTGTGTTAGGTCGGCCCAGAGGAACACTTTGGAGCAACATCCGGGCCAAACCCACAGCTACATCCACTCCGTGTAGACCCGACGCGTCCGTTTCCCCCCTCCAGGTGCCGGCGGCGGCGGCGTCCGTGAGGGGGGGGGCACACCCCGGACACGCGTGCTGGGCGTTTGCAACCGCCTCAACACTTCCAGATTTGTGAGAGGCCGCCTACGCAAGATTTGACGGTATGCTAGCCCCTGGAGGCCGCCGACCACAGTCGTAGACGTGCGAAGAGCAATCCGCGTAGAGGGAAGTGTTCAGATACTTCTCCATCACAAAAAATTATGAAAAATTACCATCAGTCCTATAGCACATGTGCCCACGTTGTGTAAAAAACTCATGATTTTATCGCGCTCCAAGTATTTAATAATATTCACGCTGCATCGTTACCGCAGAACGTCTACTACCGTTTCATTGCCGTCCGTGAGGGGGGCCACAACCCGGAGAAGCGTGCCGCCTCTTCGGACATGCCACAACACCACCCCGCATGTATGAGGGCCCGGTATGACGCTCCGGTAGCATTGCTACCCCCCAGGGCCCTCGTCCCGGCTAACCCTGTAGCGTTTGACCACGGGATCTAGCCCTTTGACTTTGCACGGACGGGCTTTGACCAGTGGACCTCTCCACCCGGTTGTGTTAGGTCGGCCCAGAGGAACACTTTGGAGCAACATCCGGGCCAAACCCACAGCTACATCCACTCCGTGTAGACCCGACGCGTCCGTTTCCCCCCTCCAGGTGCCGGCGGCGGCGGCGTCCGTGAGGGGGGGGGCACACCCCGGAGACGCGTGCTGGGCGTTTGCAACCGCCTCAACACTTCCATATTTGTGAGAGGTCGTCTACGCAAGATTTGACGGTATGCTAGCCCCCGGAGGCCGCCGGCCACAGTCGTAGACGTGCGAAGAGCAATCCGCGTAGAGGGAAGTGTTCAGATACTTCTCCATCACAAAAAATTATGAAAAATTACCATCAGTCCTATAGCACATGTGCCCACGTTGTGTAAAAAACTCATGATTTTATCGCGCTCCAAGTATTTAATAATATTCACGCTGCATCGTTACCGCAGAACGTCTACTACCGTTTCATTGCCGTCCGTTAGGGGGGCCACAACCCGGAGACGCGTGCCGCCTCTTCGGACATGCCACAACACCACCCCGCATGTATGAGGGCCCGGTACGACGCTTCGGTGGCATTGCTACCCCCCCAGGGCCCCCGTCCCGGCTAACCCTGTAGCGTTTGACCACGGGATCTAGCCCTTTGACTTTGCACGGACGGGCTTTGACCAGTGGACCTCTCCACCCGGTTGTGTTAGGTCGGCCCAGAGGAACACTTTGGAGCAACATCCGGGCCAAACCCACAGCAACATCCACTCCGTGTAGACCCGACGCGTCCGTTTCCCCCCTCCAGGTGCCGGCGGCGGCGGCGTCCGTGAGGGGGGGGGGGGCACACCCCGGAGACGCGTGCTGGGCGTTTGCAACCGCCTCAACACTTCCAGATTTGTGAGAGGCCGTCTACGCAAGATTTGACGGTATGCTAGCCCCCGGAGGCCGCCGGCCACAGTCGTAGACGTGCGAAGAGCAATCCGCGTAGAGGGAAGTGTTCAGATACTTCTCCATCACAAAAAATTATGAAAAATTACCATCAGTCCTATAGCACATGTGCCCACGTTGTGTAAAAAACTCATGATTTTATCGCGCTCCAAGTATTTAATAATATTCACGCTGCATCGTTACCGCAGAACGTCTACTACCGTTTCATTGTCGTCCGTGAGGGGGGCCACAACCCGGAGACGCGTGCCGCCTCTTCGGACATGCCACAACACCACCCCGCATGTATGAGGGCCCAGTACGACGCTCCGGTGGCATTGCTACCCCCCAGGGCCCCCGTCCCGGCTAACCCTGTAGCGTTTGACCACGGGATCTAGCCCTTTGACTTTGCACGGACGGGCTTTGACCAGTGGACCTCTCCACCCGGTTGTGTTAGGTCGGCCCAGAGGAACACTTTGGAGCAACATCCGGGCCAAACCCACAGCTACATCCACTCCGTGTAGACCCGACGCGTCCATTTCCCCCCTCCAGGTGCCGGCGGCGGCGGCGTCCGTGAGGGGGGGGCACACCCCGGAGACGCGTGCTGGGCGTTTGCAACCGCCTCAACACTTCCATATTTGTGAGAGGCCGTCTACGCAAGATTTGACGGTATGCTAGCCCCCGGAGGCCGCCGGCCACAGTCGTAGACGTGCGAAGAGCAATCCGCGTAGAGGGAAGTGTTCAGATACTTCTCCATCACAAAAAATTATGAAAAATTACCATCAGTCCTATAGCACATGTGCCCACATTGTGTAAAAAACTCATGATTTTATCGCGCTCCAAGTATTTAATAATATTCACGCTGCATCGTTACCGCAAAACGTCTACTACCGTTTCATTGCCGTCCGTTAGGGGGGCCACAACCCGGAGACGCGTGCCGCCTCTTCGGACATGCCACAACACCACCCCGCATGTATGAGGGCCCGGTACGACGCTTCGGTGGCATTGCTACCCCCCCAGGGCCCCCGTCCCGGCTAACCCTGTAGCGTTTGACCACGGGATCTAGCCCTTTGACTTTGCACGGACGGGCTTTGACCAGTGGACCTCTCCACCCGGTTGTGTTAGGTCGGCCCAGAGCAACACTTTGGAGCAACATCCGGGCCAAACCCACAGCAACATCCACTCCGTGTAGACCCGACGCGTCCGTTTCCCCCCTCCAGGTGCCGGCGGCGGCGGCATCCGTGAGGGGGGGGGGGGCACACCCCGGAGACGCGTGCTGGGCGTTTGCAACCGCCTCAACACTTCCAGATTTGTGAGAGGCCGTCTACGCAAGATTTGACGGTATGCTAGCCCCCGGAGGCCGCCGGCCACAGTCGTAGACGTGCGAAGAGCAATCCGCGTAGAGGGAAGTGTTCAGATACTTCTCCATCACAAAAAATTATGAAAAATTACCATCAGTCCTATAGCACATGTGCCCACGTTGTGTAAAAAACTCATGATTTTATCGCGCTCCAAGTATTTAATAATATTCACGCTGCATCGTTACCGCAGAACGTCTACTACCGTTTCATTGTCGTCCGTGAGGGGGGCCACAACCCGGAGACGCGTGCCGCCTCTTCGGACATGCCACAACACCACCCCGCATGTATGAGGGCCCGGTACGACGCTCCGGTGGCATTGCTACCCCCCAGGGCCCCCGTCCCGGCTAACCCTGTAGCGTTTGACCACGGGATCTAGCCCTTTGACTTTGCACGGACGGGCTTTGACCGGTGGACCTCTCCACCCGGTTGTGTTAGGTCGGCCCAGAGGAACACTTTGGAGCAACATCCGGGCCAAACCCACAGCTACATCCACTCCGTGTAGACCCGACGCGTCCGTTTCCCCCCTCCAGGTGCCGGCGGCGGCGGCGTCCGTGAGGGGGGGGCACACCCCGGAGACGCGTGCTGGGCGTTTGCAACCGCCTCAACACTTCCATATTTGTGAGAGGCCGTCTACGCAAGATTTGATGGTATGCTAGCCCCCGGAGGCCGCCGGCCACAGTCGTAGACGTGCGAAGAGCAATCCGCGTAGAGGGAAGTGTTTAGATACTTCTCCATCACAAAAATTTATGAAAAATTACCATCAGTCCTATAGCACATGTGCCCACGTTGTGTAAAAAACTCATGATTTTATCGCGCTCCAAGTATTTAATAATATTCACGCTGCATCGTTACCGCAGAACGTCTACTACCGTTTCATTGCCGTCCGTGAGGGGGGCCACAACCCAGAGACGCGTGCCGCCTCTTCGGACATGCCACAACACCACCCCGCATGTATGAGGGCCCGGTACGACGCTCCGGTGGCATTGCTACCCCCCCAGGGCCCCCGTCCCGGCTAACCCTGTAGCGTTTGACCACGGGATCTAGCCCTTTGACTTTGCACGGACGGGCTTTGACCAGTGGACCTCTCCACCCGGTTGTGTTAGGTCGGCCCAGAGGAACACTTTGGAGCAACATCCGGGCCAAACCCACAGCAACATCCACTCCGTGTAGACCCGACGCGTCTGTTTCCCCCCTCCAGGTGCCGGCGGCGGCGGCGTCCGTGAGGGGGGGGGGCACACCCCGGAGACGCGTGCTGGGCGTTTGCAACCGCCTCAACACTTCCAGATTTGTGAGAGGCCGCCTACGCAAGATTTGACGGTATGCTAGCCCCCGGAGGCCGCCGGCCACAGTCGTAGACGTGCGAAGAGCAATCCGCGTCGAGGGAAGTGTTCAGATACTTCTCCATCACAAAAAATTATGAAAAATTACCATCAGTCCTATAGCACATGTGCCCACGTTGTGTAAAAAACTCATGATTTTATCGCGCTCCAAGTATTTAATAATATTCACGCTGCATCGTTACCGCAGAACGTCTACTACCGTTTCATTGCCGTCCGTGAGGGGGGCCACAACCCGGAGACGCGTGCCGCCTCTTCGGACATGCCACAACACCACCCCGCATGTATGAGGGCCCGGTACGACGGTCCGGTGGCATTTCTACCCCCCAAGGCCCCCGTCCCGGCTAACCCTGTAGCGTTTGACCACGGGATCTAGCCCTTTTACTTTGCACGGACGGGCTTTGACCAGTGGACCTCTCCACCCGGTTGTGTTAGGTCGGCCCAGAGGAACACTTTGGAGCAACATCCGGGCCAAACCCACAGCTACATCCACTCCGTGTAGACCCGACGCGTCCGTTTCCCCCCTCCAGGTGCCGGCGGCGGCGGCGTCCGTGAGGGGGGGGCACACGCCGGAGACGCGTGCTGGGCGTTTGCAACCGCCTCAACACTTCCAGATTTGTTAGAGGCCGCCTACACAAGATTTGACGGTATGCTAGCCCTCGGAGGCCGCCGGCCACAGTCGTAGACGTGCGAAGAGCAATCCGCGTCGAGGGAAGTGTTCAGATACTTCTCCATCACAAAAAATTATGAAAAATTACCATCAGTCCTATAGCACATGTGCCCATGTTGTGTAAATAACTCATGATTTTATCGCGCTCCAAGTATTTAATAATATTCACGCTGCATCGTTACCGCAGAACGTCTACTACCGTTTCATTGCCGTCCGTGAGGGGGCCCACAACCCGGAGAAGCATGCCGCCTCTTCGGATATGCCACAACACCACCCCGCATGTATGAGGGCCCGGTACGACGCTCCGGTGGCATTGCTACCCCCCAGGGCCCCCGTCCCGCCTAACCCTGTAGCGTTTGACCACGGGATCTAGCCCTTTGACTTTGCACGGACGGGCTTTGACCAGTGGACCTCTCCACCCGGTTGTGTTAGGTCGGCCCAGAGGAACACTTTGGAGCAACATCCGGGCCAAACCTACAGCTACATCCACTCCGTGTAGACCCGACGCGTCCGTTTCCCCCCTCCAGGTGCCGGCGGCGGCGGCTTCCGTGAGGGGGGGGGGGCACACCCCGGAGACGCATGCTGGGCGTTTGCAACCGCCTCAACACTTCCAGATTTGTGAGAGGCCGCCTACGCAAGATTTGACGGTATGCTAGCCCCCGGAGGCCGCCGGCCACAGTCGTAGACGTGCGAAGAGCAATCCGCGTAGAGGGAAGTGTTCAGATACTTCTCCATCACAAAAAATTATGAAAAATTACCATCAGTCCTATAGCACATGTGCCCACGTTGTGTATAAAACTCATGATTTTATCGCGCTCCAAGTATTTAATAATATTCACGCTGCATCGTTACCGCAGAACGTCTACTACCGTTTCATTGCCGTCTGTTAGGGGGGCCACAACCCGGAGACGCGTGCCGCCTCTTCGGACATGCCACAACACCACCCCGCATGTATGAGGGCCCGGTACGATGCTCCGGTGGCATTGCTACCCCCCAGGGCCCCCGTCCCGGCTAACCTTGTAGCGTTTGACCACGGGATCTAGCCCTTTAACTTTGCACGGACGAGCTTTGACCAGTGGACCTCTCCACCCGGTTGTGTTAGGTCGGCCCAGAGGAACACTTTGGAGCAACATCCGGGCCAAACCCACAGCTATATCCACTCCGTGTAGACCCGACGCGTCCGTTTCCCCCCTCCAGGTGCCGGCGGCGGCGGCTTCCGTGAGGGGGGGGGGCACACCCCGGAGACGCATGCTGGGCGTTTGCAACCGCCTCAACACTTCCAGATTTGTGAGAGGCCGCCTACGCAAGATTTGACGGTATGCTAGCCCCCGGAGGCCGCCGACCACAGTCGTAGACGTGCGAAGAGCAATCCGCGTAGAGGGAAGTGTTCAGATACTTCTCCATCACAAAAAATTATGAAAAATTACCATCAGTCCTATAGCACATGTGCCCACGTTGTGTAAAAAACTCATGATTTTATCGCGCTCCAAGTATTTAATAATATTCACGCTGCATCGTTACCGCAGAACGTCTACTACCGTTTCATTGCCGTCCGTGAGGGGGGCCACAACCCGGAGACGCGTGCCGCCTCTTCGGACATGCCACAACACCACCCCGCATGTATGAGGGCCCGGTACGACGCTCCGGTGGCATTGCTACCCCCCAGGGCCCCCGTCCCGGCTAACCCTGTAGCGTTTGACCACGGGATCTAGCCCTTTGACTTTGCACGGACGGGCTTTGACCAGTGGACCTCTCCACCCGGTTGTGTTAGGTCGGCCCAGAGGAACACTTTGGAGCAACATCCGGGCCAAACCCACAGCTACATCCACTCCGTGTAGACCCGACGCGTCCGTTTCCCACCTCCAGGTGCCGGCGGCGGCGGCGTCCGTGAGGGGGGGGCACACCCCGGAGACGCGTGCTGGGCGTTTGCAACCGCCTCAACACTTCCATATTTGTGAGAGGCCGTCTACGCAAGATTTGACGGTATGCTAGCCCCCGGAGGCCGCCGGCCACAGTCGAAGACGTGCGAAGAGCAATCCGCGTAGAGGGAAGTGTTCAGCTACTTCTCCATCACAAAAAATTATGAAAAATTACCATCAATCCTATAGCACATGTGCCCACGTTGTGTAAAAAACTCATGATTTTATCGCGCTCCAAGTATTTAATAATATTCACGCTGCATCGTTACCGCAGAACGTCTACTACCGTTTCATTGCCGTCCGTGAGGGGGGCCACAACCCGGAGACGCGTGCCGCCTCTTCGGACATGCCACAACACCACCTCGCATGTATGAGGGCCCGGTACGACGCTCCGGTGGCATTGCTACCCCCCCAGGGCCCCCGTCCCGGCTAACCCTGTAGCGTTTGACCACGGGATCTAGCCCTTTGACTTTGCACGGACGGGCTTTGACCAGTGGACCTCTCCACCCGGTTGTGTTAGGTCGGCCGAGAGGAACACTTTGGAGCAACATCCGGGCCGAACCCACAGCAACATCCACTCCGTGTAGACCCGACGCGTCCGTTTCCCCCCTCCAGGTGCCGACGGCGGCGGCGTCCGTGAGGGGGGGGGCACACCCCGGAGACGCGTGCTGGGCGTTTGCAACCGCCTCAACACTTCCAGATTTGTGAGAGGCTGCCTACGCAAGATTTGACGGTATGCTAGCCCCCGGAGGCCGCCGGCCACAGTCGTAGACGTGCGAAGAGCAATCCGCGTAGAGGGAAGTGTTCAGATACTTCTCCATCACAAAAAATTATGAAAAATTACCATCAGTCCTATAGCACATGTGCCCATGTTGTGTAAAAAACTCATGATTTTATCGCGCTCCAAGTATTTAATAATATTCACGCTGCATCATTACCGCAAAACGTCTACTACCGTTTCATTGCCGTCCGTGAGGGGGGCCACAACCCGGAGACGCGTGCCGCCTCTTCGGACATGCCACAACACCACCCCGCATGTATGAGGGCCCGGTACGACGCTCCGGTGGCATTGCTACCCCCCAGGGCCCCCGTCCCGGCTAACCCTGTAGCGTTTGACCACGGGATCTAGCCCTTTTACTTTGCACGGACGGGCTTTGACCAGTGGACCTCTCCACCCGGTTGTGTTAGGTCGGCCCAGAGGAACACTTTGGAGCAACATCCGGGCCAAACCTACAGCTACATCCACTCCGTGTAGACCCGACACGTCCGTTTCCCCCCTCCAGGTGTCGGCGGCGGCGGCGGCCGTGAGGGGGAGGGGCACACCCCGGAGACATGTGCTGGGCGTTTGCAACCGCCTCAACACTTCCAGATTTGTGAGAGGCCGCCTACGCAAGATTTGACGGTATGCTAGCCCCCGGAGGCCGCCGGCCACAGTCGTAGACGTGCGAAGAGCAATCCGCGTAGAGGGAAGTGTTCAGATACTTGTCCATCACAAAAAATTATGAAAAATTACCATCAGTCCTATAGCACATGTGCCCACGTTGTGTAAAAAACTCATGATTTTATCGCGCTCCAAGTATTTAATAATATTCACGCTGCATCGTTACCGCAGAACGTCTACTACCGTTTCATTGCCGTCCGTGAGGGGGGCCACAACCCGGAGACGCGTGCCGCCTCTTCGGACATGCCACAACATCACCCCGCATGTATGAGGGCCCGGTACGACGCTCCGGTGGCATTGCTACCCCCCAGGGCCCCCGTCCCGGCTAACCCTGTAGCGTTTGACCACGGGATCTAGCCCTTTGACTTTGCACGGACGGGCTTTGACCAGTGGACCTCTCCACCCGGTTGTGTTAGGTCGGCCCAGAGGAACACTTTGGAGCAACATCCGGGCCGAACCCACAGCAACATCCACTCCGTGTAGACCCGACGCGTCCGTTTCCCCCCTCCAGGTGCCGGCGGCGGCGGCGTCCGTGAGGGGGGGGGCACACCCCGGAGACGCGTGCTGGGCGTTTGCAACCGCCTCAACACTTCCAGATTTGTGAGAGGCCGCCTACGCAAGATTTGACGGTATGCTAGCCCCCGGAGGCCGCCGGCCACAGTCGTAGACGTGCGAAGAGCAATCCGCGTAGAGGGAAGTGTTCAGATACTTCTCCATCACAAAAAATTATGAAAAATTACCATCAGTCCTATAGCACATGTGCCCACGTTGTGTAAAAAACTCATGATTTTATCGCGCTCCAAGTATTTAATAGTATTCACGCTGCATCGTTACCGCAGAACGTCTACTACCGTTTCATTGCCGTCCGTGAGGGGGGCCACAACCCGGAGACGCGTGCCGCCTCTTCGGACATGCCACAACACCACCCCGCATGTATGAGGGCCCGGTACGACGCTCCGGTGGCATTGCTACCCCCCAGGGCCCCCGTCCCGGCTAACCCTGTAGCGTTTGACCACGGGATCTAGCCCTTTGACTTTGCACGGACGGGCTTTGACCAGTGGACCTCTCCACCCGGTTGTGTTAGGTCGGCCCAGAGGAACACTTTGGAGCAACATCCGGGCCGAACCCACAGCAACATCCACTCCGTGTAGACCCGACGCGTCCGTTTCCCCCCTCCAGGTGCCGGCGGCGGCGGCGTCCGTGAGGGGGGGGGGGCACACCCCGGAGACGCGTGCTGGGCGTTTGCAACCGCCTCAACACTTCCAGATTTGTGACAGGCCGCCTACGCAAGATTTGACGGTATGCTAGCCCCCGGAGGCCGCCGGCCACAGTCGTAGACGTGCGAAGAGCAATCCGCGTAGAGGGAAGTGTTCAGATACTTCTCCATCACAAAAAAATATGAAAAATTACCATCAGTCCTATAGCACATGTGCCCACGTTGTGTAAATAACTCATGATTTTATCGCGCTCCAAGTATTTAATAATATTCACGCTGCATCGTTACCGCAGAACGTCTACTACCGTTTCATTGCCGTCCGTGAGGGGGGCCACAACCCGGAGAAGCGTGCCGCCTCTTCGGATATGCCACAACACCACCCCGCATGTATGAGGGCCCGGTACGACGCTCCGGTGGCATTGCTACCCCCCAGGGCCCCCGTCCCGCCTAACCCTGTAGCGTTTGACCACGGGATCTAGCCCTTTGACTTTGCACGGACGGGCTTTGACCAGTGGACCTCTCCACCCGGTTGTGTTAGGTCGGCCCAGAGGAACACTTTGGAGCAACATCCGGGCCAAACCTACAACTACATCCACTCCGTGTAGACCCGACGCGTCCGTTTCCCCCCTCTAGGTGCCGGCGGCGGCGGCGTCCGTGAGGGGGAGGGGCACACCCCGGAGACACGTGCTGGGCGTTTGCAACCGCCTCAACACTTCCAGATTTGTGAGAGGCCGCCTACGCAAGATTTGACGGTATGCTAGCCCCCGGAGGCCGCCGGCCACATTCGTAGACGTGCGAAGAGCAATCCGCGTAGAGGGAAGTGTTCAGATACTTCTCCATCACAAAAAATTATGAAAAATTACCATCAGTCCTATAGCACATGTGCCCACGTTGTGTATAAAACTCATGATTTTATCGCGCTCCAAGTATTTAATAATATTCACGGTGCATCGTTACCGCAGAACGTCTACTACCGTTTCATTGCCGTCCGTGAGGGGGGCCACAACCCGGAGACGCGTGCCGCCTCTTCGGACATGCCACAACACCACCCCGCATGTATGAGGGCCCGGTACGATGCTCCGGTGGCATTGCTACCCCCCAGGGCCCCCGTCCCGGCTAACCTTGTAGCGTTTAACCACGGGATCTAGCCCTTTGACTTTGCACGGACGGGCTTTGACCAGTGGACCTCTCCACCCGGTTGTGTTAGGTCGGCCCAGAGGAACACTTTGGAGCAACATCCGGGCCAAACCCACAGCTACATCCACTCCGTGTAGACCCGACGCGTCCGTTTCCCCCCTCCAGGTGCCGGCGGCGGCGGCGGCCGTGAGGGGGGGGGCACACCCCGGAGACGCGTGCTGGGCGTTTGCAACCGCCTCAACACTTCCAGATTTGTGAGAGGCCGCCTACGCAAGATTTGACGGTATGCTAGCCCCCGGAGGCCGCCGGCCACAGTCGTAGACGTGCGAAGAGCAATCCGCGTAGAGGGAAGTGTTTAGATACTTCTCCATCACAAAAAATTATGAAAAATTACCATCAGTCCTATAGCACATGTGCCCACGTTGTGTAAAAAACTCATGATTTTATCGCGCTCCAAGTATTTAATAATATTCACGCTGCATCGTTACCGCAGAACGTCTACTACCGTTTCATTGCCGTCCGTGAGGGGGGCCACAACCCGGAGACGCGTGCCGCCTCTTCGGACATGCCACAACACCACCCCGCATGTATGAGGGCCCGGTACGACGCTCCGGTGGCATTGCTACCCCCCAGGGCCCCCGTCCCGGCAAACCCTGTAGCGTTTGACCACGGGATCTAGCCCTTTGACTTTGCACGGACGGGCTTTGACCAGTGGACCTCTCCACCCGGTTGTGTTAGGTCGGCCCAGAGGAACACTTTGGAGCAACATCCGGGCCAAACCCACAGCTACATCCACTCCGTGTAGACCCGACGCGTCCGTTTCCCCCCTCCAGGTGCCGGCGGCGGCGGCGTCCGTGAGGGGGGGGGCACACCCCGGAGACGCGTGCTGGGCGTTTGCAACCGCCTCAACACTTCCAGATTTGTGAGAGGCCGCCTACGCAAGATTTGACGGTATGCTAGCCCCCGGAGGCCGCCGACCACAGTCGTAGACGTGCGAAGAGCAATCCGCGTAGAGGGAAGTGTTCAGATACTTCTCCATCACAAAAAATTATGAAAAATTACCATCAGTCCTATAGCACATGTGCCCACGTTGTGTAAAAAACTCATGATTTTATCGCGCTCCAAGTATTTAATAATATTCACGCTGCATCGTTACCGCAGAACGTCTACTACCGTTTCATTGCCGTCCGTGAGGGGGGCCACAACCCGGAGAAGCGTGTCGCCTCTTCGGACATGCCACAACACCACCCCGCATGTATGAGGGCCCGGTACGACGCTCCGGTGGCATTGCTACCCCCCAGGGCCCCCGTCCCGGCTAACCCTGTAGCGTTTGACCACGGGATCTAGCCCTTTGACTTTGCACGGACGGGCTTTGACCAGTGGACCTCTCCACCCGGTTGTGTTAGGTCGGCCCAGAGGAACACTTTGGAGCAACATCCGGGCCAAACCCACAGCTACATCCACTCCGTGTAGACCCGACGCGTCCGTTTCCCCCCTCCAGGTGCCGGCGGCGGCGGCGTCCGTGAGGGGGAGGGGCACATCCCAGAGACGCGTGCTGGGCGTTTGCAACCGCCTCAACACTTCCAGATTTGTGAGAGGCCGCCTACGCAAGATTTGACGGTATGCTAGCCCCCGGAGGCCGCCGGCCACAGTCGTAGACGTGCGAAGAGCAATCCGCGTAGAGGGAAGTGTTCAGATACTTCTCCATCACAAAAAATTATGAAAAATTACCATCAGTCCTATAGCACATGTGCCCACGTTGTGTAAAAAACTCATGATTTTATCGCGCTCCAAGTATTTAATAATATTCACGCTGCATCGTTACCGCAGAACGTCTACTACCGTTTCATTGCCGTCCGTGAGGGGGGCCACAACCCGGAGACGCGTGCCGCCTCTTCGGACATGCCACAACACCACCTCGCATGTATGAGGGCCCGGTACGACGCTCCGGTGGCATTGCTACCCCCCCCAGGGCCCCCGTCCCGGCTAACCCTGTAGCGTTTGACCACGGGATCTAGCCCTTTGACTTTGCACGGACGGGCTTTGACCAGTGGACCTCTCCACCCGGTTGTGTTAGGTCGGCCGAGAGGAACACTTTGGAGCAACATCCGGGCCGAACCCACAGCAACATCCACTCCGTGTAGACCCGACGCGTCCGTTTCCCCCCTCCAGGTACCGACGGCGGCGGCGTCCGTGAGGGGGGGGGGGCACACCCCGGAGACGCGTGCTGGGCGTTTGCAACCGCCTCAACACTTCCAGATTTGTGAGAGGCCGCCTACGCAAGATTTGACGGTATGCTAGCCCCCGGAGGCCGCCGGCCACAGTCGTAGACGTGCGAAGAGCAATCCGCGTAGAGGGAAGTGTTCAGATACTTCTCCATCACAAAAAATTATGAAAAATTACCATCAGTCCTATAGCACATGTGCCCATGTTGTGTAAAAAACTCATGATTTTATCGCGCTCCAAGTATTTAATAATATTCACGCTGCATCGTTACCGCAAAACGTCTACTACCGTTTCATTGCCGTCCGTGAGGGGGGCCACAACCCGGAGACGCGTGCCGCCTCTTCGGACATGCCACAACACCACCCCGCATGTATGAGGGCCCGGTACGACGCTCCGGTGGCAATGCTACCCCCCAGGGCCCCCGTCCCGGCTAACCCTGTAGCGTTTGACCACGGGATCTAGCCCTTTTACTTTGCACGGACGGGCTTTGACCAGTGGACCTCTCCACCCGGTTGTGTTAGGTCGGCCCAGAGGAACACTTTGGAGCAACATCCGGGCCAAACCTACAGCTACATCCACTCCGTGTAGACCCGACGCGTCCGTTTCCCCCCTCCAGGTGTCGGCGGCGGCGGCGGCCGTGAGGGGGAGGGGCACACCCCGGAGACATGTGCTGGGCGTTTGCAACCGCCTCAACACTTCCAGATTTGTGAGAGGCCGCCTACGCAAGATTTGACGGTATGCTAGCCCCCGGAGGCCGCCGGCCACAGTCGTAGACGTGCGAAGAGCAATCCGCGTAGAGGGAAGTGTTCAGATACTTGTCCATCACAAAAAATTATGAAAAATTACCATCAGTCCTATAGCACATGTGCCCACGTTGTGTAAAAAACTCATGATTTTATCGCGCTCCAAGTATTTAATAATATTCACGCTGCATCGTTACCGCAGAACGTCTACTACCGTTTCATTGCCGTCCGTGAGGGGGGCCACAACCCGGAGACGCGTGCCGCCTCTTCGGACATGCCACAACATCACCCCGCATGTATGAGGGCCCGGTACGACGCTCCGGTGGCATTGCTACCCCCCAGGGCCCCCGTCCCGGCTAACCCTGTAGCGTTTGACCACGGGATCTAGCCCTTTGACTTTGCACGGACGGGCTTTGACCAGTGGACCTCTCCACCCGGTTGTGTTAGGTCGGCCCAGAGGAACACTTTGGAGCAACATCCGGGCCGAACCCACAGCAACATCCACTCCGTGTAGACCCGACGCGTCCGTTTCCCCCTCCAGGTGCCGGCGGCGGCGGCGTCCGTGAGGGGGGGGGGCACACCCCGGAGACGCGTGCTGGGCGTTTGCAACCGCCTCAACACTTCCAGATTTGTGAGAGGCCGCCTACGCAAGATTTGACGGTATGCTAGCCCCCGGAGGCCGCCGGCCACAGTCGTAGACGTGCGAAGAGCAATCCGCGTAGAGGGAAGTGTTCAGATACTTCTCCATCACAAAAAATTATGAAAAATTACCATCAGTCCTATAGCACATGTGCCCACGTTGTGTAAATAACTCATGATTTTAACGCGCTCCAAGTATTTAATAATATTTACACTGCATCGTTACCGCAGAACGTCTACTACCGTTTCATTGCCGTCCGTGAGGGGGGCCACCACCCGGAGAAGCGTGCCGCCTCTTCGGATATGCCACAACACCACCCCGCATGTATGAGGGCCCGGTACGACGCTCCGGTGGCATTGCTACCCCCCAGGGCCCCCGTCCCGGCTAACCCTGTAGCGTTTGACCACGGGATCTAGCCCTTTTACTTTGCACGGACGGGCTTTGACCAGTGGACCTCTCCACCCAGTTGTGTTAGGTCGGCCCAGAGGAACACTTTGGAGCAACATCCGGGCCAAACCTACAGCTACATCCACTCCGTGTAGACCCGACGCGTCCGTTTCCCCCCTCCAGGTGCCGGCGGCGGCGGCGTCCGTGAGGGGGAGGGGCACACCCCGGAGACGCGTGCTGGGCGTTTGCAACCGCCTCAACACTTCCAGATTTGTGAGAGGCCGCCTACGCAAGATTTGACGGTATGCTAGCCCCCAGAGGCCGCCGGCCACAGTCGTAGACGTGCGAAGAGCAATCCGCGTAGAGGGAAGTGTTCAGATACTTCTCCATCACAAAAAATTATGAAAAATTACCATCAGTCCTATAGCACATGTGCCCACGTTGTGTAAAAAACTCATGATTTTATCGCGCTCCAAGTATTTAATAATATTCACGCTGCATCGTTACCGCAGAACGTCTACTACCGTTTCATTGCCGTCCGTGAGGGGGGCCACAACCCGGAGACGCGTGCCGCCTCTTCGGACATGCCACAACACCACCCCGCATGTATGAGGGCCCGGTACGACGCTCCGGTGGCATTGCTACCCCCTAGGGCCCCCGTCCCGGCTAACCCTGTAGCGTTTGACCACGGGATCTAGCCCTTTGACTTTGCACGGACGGGCTTTGACCAGTGGACCTCTCCACCCGGTTGTGTTAGGTCGGCCCAGAGGAACACTTTGGAGCAACATCCGGGCCGAACCCACAGCAACATCCACTCCGTGTAGACCCGACGCGTCCGTTTCCCCCCTCTAGGTGCCGGCGGCGGCGGCGTCCGTGAGGGGGGGGG
>NW_025229627.1:18968-20830 GCF_018294505.1 Triticum aestivum | reverse complement strand
ACTGTCCTCCAGGTGTGGACTTTGACGCCCATGGACCGAACTAATGGTTCTGTGATGGGATTATACAGGGCCAAGAAAATACTTTAGCATGGTAGATTGGCGATTCTCTACAAAGGTACATGAACTTGGATGGTTTGCTTACAGAAACAATGATGTTTATGATGGTTACTGGGTTTACGTCACATGCAAAGTAACTCGATGGGGATGATACTGTGATGGCTCCTGTAGTGACATCCATCTTCGTTAATGCAGATGAATCCTCGCCCTCGCCCGTTGCTGCACCCGCCCCTCCGGTAGCGCCGCACCACATGACGACCCGTGCTCACGCTGGTGTGCTTTGTCCCGGCAAGTGCTATTCGTCTGAAGAGTACGTGTGTACCGCATCGACTTCATCACCGTGGTCGATTCCCTTTTGAGCCCGCGCTGCTTTTCGCGACCCTCACTAGCTCACCAGGATGCAAAAGGAGTTTGACGCGTTGGAGCACAACCTCACGTCTGCACATGGCAACTTGTGCCGCGCGGCGTCCCCATGCCAACGTCATCAATGGGAAATGGGTGTTCCACCACAAGACCCGCCCTAACGGTTCCCTTGAGCGCTACAAAGCGTACAGGGTAGTCTGTGGATTTTGGCAGCGCGCCGGAGTTGACTTCGACGCCTTTGCCCCGGTTATTAAATCGGGTACGATTTATGATGTTTTATAGCTTGCGGTGTCTCGCACATGGCCCGTGCATCAGTTGGATGTTTCCAATGCATTTCTTCATGGTCATCTCATCGAGCAGCTGTTTTGCCAGCAGCCTACAGGATTCGTCAGCACCACTCATCCAGATCACGTGTGTTTGCTTTCTTGATCCATCTACGGGCACAAGCAGGCACGACATGCATTGTACCGGCGCATCACCGCCTTCCTCCGATGGCTCAGGTTTCAATCACCCTGCTCTGATACATCATTGTCCGTCTACCATAAGGGCTCTGCTATGGCCTACGTCCCGCTTTACGTCGATGAAATCATTGTGACGGCGTCCTCCACTGACCTCCTTCATCAGCTCACTGCTCGTCTCCGATATGAGTTCGGCCTCAAGGATCTAGGGCCTCTTCACTACTTCCTCGGCATCGAGGTGGTACGACGCGCTGACGGGTTCTTTCTTCATCAGCAACAATATGCTCATAAGCTTCTCGAGCACATGGGCATGCTTAACTACAAGCCTACTCCCATGCATGTCGAAGGCCAATATCTCTGCACTTGACGGATCGCATGAACCGAATGCAACATTTTATCACTCCATCATCGATGCGCTGTTGTTTTTGACGATCACCTGCCAGGACCTATAGTATGCCATGCAGTAGGTGTGTCTTCACATGCATGCTCCGCGTGACTCCCATTGGACACTGGTGAAGTGGATTCTTTGTTATATGCACGACACCATATCACAAAATACCAAAAGCATGGCGTTTATACAGAAGGCTAGTGCAAGTTAGATAGCAGTCTTGATAAGTACACAAACTAATAACCATAGCGGAGCTCATCATGGCGACTGATACCTCTGGAAGCATATGATTGCCAATTCCAACCACTCAGGTATTGCTTGGTCAAGAATCTCATCGGCGTCCATGACGGCAATAGCTATTGCTTGTCCAGAGAAGGGGCTGCAAGGATGAGATGGATCATACTTAGTAGAAAAAAAGGGAAAGAATCAAAAGTGTTAAGTTTAGCTTGAGGCACCAACCTTTGAATATTTTCAACTAAGAGCACTCTGGCACAAAAGGTATCTCCTCTGGCGCCGCTGCTGAGTCTTGACCCTGGGTGGCCTGAAGTGTACTTATCCTATCCAAAAAAATCATTGGGCCTTATTTTGTGGTAGGC
>NW_025229627.1:0-11599 GCF_018294505.1 Triticum aestivum | reverse complement strand
CTTGAAGGTATATCTTTAGATCTTGCAATCGAATCTTTTTATTCTTGTTTTATCACTAGTTAGTCTACAAAACAAAACTACAAAAAAATGGAATTGAGTTTGTCTCATACGCTTCATCTTTTTAATATCTTTCGTGAAAATGATGGAAATGTAAATTGTGCTCAAGTGCTAGAAGAAGAAATCTATAAAATGTTTGGCAATAAATCTTTGAATGATGAGCATGATTGCAATGTTATTAGTATAGATTCTTTGAATACCCATGATTCTAATGATAAGCAAAGCCACAAGCTTGCGGATGCTATGTATGATGAATATGATATTTTTTGTCCCCCAAGTTTTGATGAGCAAATTTATTATGATGAAAGCATGCCTCCTATTTATGATGATTATTGTGATGACTTGTATGCTATTAAGAATAATTGTAACCATGAAACTTGTCATCATGATTTTAGTTTTCAATTGGATTATGCCTCACATGATGATTATTTTGTTGAGATTGCTCCCACTACTATTCGTGAGAAGAAATTTGCTTATGTGGAGAGTAGTAAAATTTCTATGCAAGTAGATCATGAAAATAATGCTTTAGGTGCTGGTTATACGGTTGAATTCGTTCATGATGCTACTGAAAATTATTATGAGAGAGGAACGTATGCTTGTAGGAATTGCAATAATATCAAGTTTCCTCTCTATGTGCTTAAAATTTTAAAGTTATGCTTGTTTTGCCTTCCTATGCTAGTTAATTATTGTTCCCATAATTTGTTTTCTCACAAAATCCCTATGCATAGGAAGTGGGTTAGGCTTAAATGTGTTAGTCATATTCTTCATGATGCTCTCTTTATGTTTCAATTCTTATCCTTTTATATGAGCATCATTGAAATCATCATGCCTAGCTAGGGGCGTTAAACGATAGTGCTTGTTGGGAGGCAACCCAACTTTATTTTTGTTCCTGTTTAGTAATAAATAATTCATCTAGCCTCTGGTTAGATGTGGTTTTATGTTTTTGTTAGTGTTTGTGCCAAGTAGAACCTTTGGGATGACTTGGGTGAGGCTATATGATCTTGCTATAAAAAAATAGAAACCTTTGCGCTCACGAGAATAGCTGCCATGTTTTACTGGAAAGTGATTTTAGGTTGATTCTTTTTGAAGATGATTAATACACAAATTCCTCAGGTCCACCAATGTATTTCAGAATTTTTGGAGTTCCAGAAGTATACGTTTGATACAGATTACTACAGACTGTTCTGTCTTTGACAGATTCTGTTTTCAATGTGTTGTTTGTTTATTTTGATGAATCTATGAGTAGTATCGGAGGGTATGAACCATAGAGAAGTTGTAATACAGTAGATATATCACCAATATAAATAAATAATGTTTTAATTACAGTACCTGAAAGTGGTGGTTTGTTTTCTTATACTAACTGAGCTTACGAGTTGTGTGCTGAGTTTTGTGTTGTGAAGTTTTCAAGTTTTGGGTAAAGATTCGATGTACTATGGAATAAGGATTGGTAAGAGCCTAAGCTTGGGGATGCCCAAGGAACCCCAAGGTAATATACAAGGACAATCAAGAGCCTAAGCTTGGGCATGTCCCGGAAGGCGTCCCCTCTTTCGTCTTCGTTCATCGGTAACCTTACTTGGAGCTATATTTTTATTTACCACATGATATGTGTTTTGCTTGGAGCGTCATTTTATTTTGTTAGTATTTTCTTGCTGTTATTTAAAATAATGTTTATCATCTATATTTTCAATAAAAATGTCAAGGATAGCCTTTACCATGCTTATTTTGCATGTATACATGTGGCTTTTTCAAATCAGAAGGTTTACCGCTGTTGCAAAAAATCTCTAGAAAAGTCAGAGAGTTATATTATGTTGAATCTTTTTGCATATTGAGATCTGATAAATCTTTTACAGCGTAGTATTTTTCTTATAATTTTTGGAGTTAGGGAAGTATGATGAATCTTGCATTCTTTACAGACTATACTGTTTTGGCAGATTGCTGTTATGTATGCATTATTTGCACATGCTTGCTTGTTTAATGATTCTATTTGAGGATAGGAGTATTAAATATGCATTGGCATTTAGTATGAAATGTTGAATAATAATGTTAGTAATTTGTTACAGTAGAAAATTATAAGGTTTTTGCATTGTTTTATACTAACTTATCTCATGAGTTCTTGCTGAGTTTTGTGTGGATGAAGTTTTTGAGATTCAGGAAACTGAGATATAAAAGGAATTAAGGAGACACAAAATCTCAAGATTGGGGATGCCCAAGGCACCCCAAGATAATATTTTAAGAAGTCTCAAGCATCCAAGCTTGGGGATGCCCCGGTAGGCATCCCACCTTTCTTCTTGAACAATTATCGGTTAGTATCGGTTGAACTTAAGTTTTTGCTTCTTCACATGAGTTGTGCTATCCTTGCAATGCCATTTTGTTTCGTTTTTCTTGCTACTTGAATAAAAATACATTAGATCTAAAATACTTAAATGAGAGAGAGTCTTCTCATAGCTATATAATTATTTAACTACTCATTGATCTTCACTTATATCTTTTTGGAGTAGTTTGTCATTTACTCTTGTGCTTCACTTATATCCTATGAGTAAATGGTTGAATGAATTGAATGTCATAAATCTGAAATTATATATGTTTCATATGCTCACCCCGTTGGGAGTAATGACTTCACATCTAAGAAGTAGAGGTAGTAAATTTATTGAAGGTTAGCAAGAATTGTATTGGTCACTTGAACAATTCATGAAAGAATATTGAAGGAATATAAATTTCACATATAGATATACTATCTTAGACATCTTCTATGATTATGAGCCCCATTAATTATTTTCGAACCTGAGCAAATTAGTTGAAGTTGGACAAGGAAGACAACGTAATGAGTTATGCTTGGGTGTATTTGTATAGAAGTTATATTGTTGTAGATCCTCCAACATGTGGTGCTTGCTATTTAGAATCCTTTGCTAGCCTAAATATCTGTACTAAGCGGGAATACTTCTTGTGCATCCAAATTCCTTGAACCAAGTTTCTTCCATGAGTGTCCACCATATTGACCTGTATGCGGTATTTACCTGCCGTTCCAAGTAAATTTGCATGTGCCAAACTCTAAACCTTCAAATAATAATCTGTTTTGTATGCCAGAATCGCTCATGTAGCGACTAGGGTCTGTCAGTATCTTCAATGCTAGGTGGGTTATTCTCACGATGAGTGGACTCCGCTCATCATTCACGAGAAAAGTGGCTGTTAACTGGGATGCCTAGTCCCATGATCAAAAGATAAAAATTAAATCAAAATAATTGCAAACAAAAACTCCCCCAGGAGTGATGTTAGTTGGAGGCACCCGTTGTTTCGGGCAAGCCATGGATTGATGACTGTTGGTGGAGGGGGAGTAAAAACTTTACCATTCTATTTGGGAACCGCCTATAATGTATGTAGTATGGAAGATATTGGGAACTCTTGGCTGTTATGTTGACAATGAGATCATACCTCTCAAAATTATTTATCTCTATTTCAAAATCGAGCTCTGGCACCTCTGCAAATCCCTGCTTCCCTCTGTGAAGGGCCTATCTTTTACCTTTCTGCAAGAGTCAGTAGTATTCCTTCTCATTCCTACCTACTCTTTAGTTGGCAAGCATCGTGTGTTGGGGAAAGATCTAAGCATATATGCCCATGCAAATATATTTGATCATGAATTATTATTGTCGACAATTATCTATATGATAAGTGAGTTGGGAGGCAAAACACTAAGCCCCTATCTTTCTCTGTGTTCGATGGATGCTATTTGTTCTAAGAATATGCTTTGAGTAGTAGCAATCATGGAAGACTACATGATAGTTGAGTATGTGGAGTTTGCTAATTCAAAGCTCTGACATAGACCCGTCCTGAAAATAAGATGAATTGCAATTGTTTGATGACTAAGAATGAAGTTTGCTAGTTTTCAAGAAAGTTTATGGTCTATGCTTTAACATGTGAATTGCTTGTTACTTGATCATGAAAAGTTTTATCAGATGAACTACTGTTATGACATATAATCATGCTAGAAAAGGTGATTGAAATTATCATTGATCAAACTTGT
The DNA here is from genome assembly GCF_018294505.1 of Triticum aestivum. Taxonomy (NCBI): domain Eukaryota; kingdom Viridiplantae; phylum Streptophyta; class Magnoliopsida; order Poales; family Poaceae; genus Triticum; species Triticum aestivum. Next base: position 7,524 of record NW_025229627.1, on the reverse strand, counting down.
GCACCTGCTAATATTCACACTTCATAAATTCTTTCTTTTATCATTTACCTACTCGAGGACAAGCAGGAATTAAGCTTGGGGATGCTGATACGTCTCCAACACATCTATAATTTACGAAGCATTCATGCTATTATATTATCTGTTTTGGATGTTTATGGGCTTTATTATACACTTATATTATTTTTGGGACTAACCTATTAACCGGAGGCCCAGCCCATATTGTTGTTTTATTGCTTATTTCAGTGTTCGAAGAAAAGGAATATAAAAGGAAGTCCAAACGGAATGAAACCTTCGGGAGCGCTATTTTTGGAACGAACGTGATCCAGGAGACTTGGAGTTGAAGTCAAGGAAGCTTTGAGGTGGCCACGAGGGTTCCCCCCCCCTACTGGGCGCGCCCCCTTTCTCGTGGGCCCCTCGAGCGTCCCCTGACCAACCTCTTTCGCCTATATAAGTCCATATACCCTAAAAACATCGAGGACAACAATAGATTGGGAGTTCCACCGCCGCAAGCCTCTTTAGCCACCAAAAGTCAATCAGGGCCCTATTCCGACACCCTGCCGGAGGGGGGGATCCCTCACCGGTGGCCATCTTCATCATTCGGCGATCTCCATGACAAGGATGGAGTAGTTCACCCTCGGGGCTGAGGGTATGTACCAGTAGCCATGTGTTTGATCTCTCTCTCTCTCGTGTTCTTGACTTTGCACGATCTTGATCTATTGCGAGCTTTGCTATTATAGTTGGATCTTATGATGTTTCTCCCCCTCTACTCTCATGTAATGGATTGAGTTTTCCCTTTGAAGTTATCTTATCAGATTGAGTCTTTAAGGATTTGAGAACACTAGATGTATGTCTTGCCATTCTTATCTGTGGTGACAATGGGAAATTCACGTGATTCACTTGATGTATGTTTTGGTGATAAACTTGCGGGTTCTGTGACCTTGGGAACTTATGCATAGGGGTTGGCACACGTTTTCGTCTTGGCTCTTCGCTAGAAACTTTGGGGCACTCTTTGAAGTACTTTGTGTTGGTTGAATAGATGAATCTGAGATTGTGTGATGCATATCGTATAATCATGCCCACGGATATTTGAGGTGACAAAGGAGTATCTAGGTGACATTAGGGTTTTGATTGATTTGTGTCTTAAGGTGTTATTCTAGTATGTACTCTATGATAGATTGAACGGAAAGAATAGCTTCATGTTATTTTACTACGGACTCTTGAATAGATAGATCAAAAAGGATAACTTTGAGGTGGTTTTGTACCCTACCATAATCTGTTCGTTTGTTCTCCACTATTAGTGGCTTTGGAGTGACTCTTTGTTGCATGTTGTGGGATAGTTCTATGATTTAATTATGTTATTATTGTTGAGAGAACTTGCACTAGTGAAGGTATGAACCTTAAGCCTTGTTTCCTACCATTGCAATACCATTTATGCTCACTTTTATCGCTTGTTACCTTGCTGTTTTTATAATTTCAGATTACAAATACTTATATCTACCATCCATATTGCACTTGTATCACCATCTCTTTGCCGAACTAGTGCATCTATACAATTTACCATTGTATTGGGTGTGTTGGGGACACAAGAGACTCTTTGTTATTTGGTTGCAGGGTTGGTTGATAGAGACCATCTTCATCCTACGCCTCCCATAGATTGATAAACCTTAGGTCATCCACCTGAGGGAAATTTGCTACTATCCTACAAACATCTGCACTTGTAGGCCCAACAACGTCTACAAGAAGAAGGTTGTGTAGTAGACATCAATCACCCACCGAAGACTCTGTCTCGGGGACGAACGTAGCCGATCCTTGATGTTCCCGCACGTGTGTGTGGTTTCTGAGGCACGTTCCACATCAAGGAGGTGTGTTGCTTATTGAAATAGCACACCACTCCTGCATGCATATGCATGGGCCACACACATGTAGGGGTGGCCTCCCCCCTCGGGCGGTCTCTAGACCGAGCACCCATCCGGTGGCCCCAACGGTCTAGGGCGTTGTTTGGCACCGAGAGGGGGTAGGCCATGGGGAATAACTGCTTCTTCGTGTTAGTGCATTTCATCGCGAGATGACAGACCAAGTCTAGCTCGTTCTGTCATGGGATCACCCAGCAAAGACTCTGTTTCGGGGACGAATGCAGCCTGTCCTTGACGTTCCCACCCGTGTGTGTGGTTTGTGAGGCACGTGCCACGTCAAGCAGGTGCATTGCTTATTCAAATAGCACACCACCCCTGCATATGCATGGTCCACACGCATGTAGGGGTGCCCTCCCCCTGGACGGTCTCTAGATAGAGCACCCATCCGGTAGCCCCAGCGGTCCAGGGCGTTGATCGGCACCGAGAGGGTCTAGTCCATTGTGAATAACTGCTTCTCCGTGTTAGTACATGTCATCGCGAGATGATAGACCAAGTCTAGGCCTGTTCTTCGAGATAGTCTATGGGTATCGAGAGGGAATGTGTCCGGTTTTGTGTAGGAAGTGCGGGTCCTGTTGCTCCATTGGCCTCGAAACTTCTTGTGCTCTCAAAGGAGGCCATCACATGTATATGCTTGGGCTATCCTATGGCCCCTGCGGTCTAGGAAGTTGACCGACACCGAGAGAGAGGGTAGGCCATGGTCATCAACTGCTTCTTCTCATGTTTATTACTTTACACTCCTTAAAGTTCTCTCGAGGTGCCGGTCTAGAAAGTTGACCGACACCAAGAGACACTACTAGGGAAAAGCCTAGCAACAGCGCGGGTTCTAGGTATGTCAGTAGTGCGGGGGTCGGCGCTACTGATAAGGCGCTACAGCTAACCTGTAGCAGCAGCGCGTGTACTCCCGCGCTACTGCTATACAAGTGTAGCAGCAGCGTGTTGTATGGAAGCTCGCTACTGCTAATAGCTGTAGCGCACTTTTCTCGGACGCGCTACTGCTACTGTCATGCTGCTGGTAACTTTTCTCCACTCGTTACTGTATTTTTTTTCCTTCATATTTGTTTTGTATTTGAACATGCTTTATACAAGAATCTTTAGCACATACAGATGTCATCATCATACACATACAAATGGCTGCGAGACCACAAATGTAATCATATCATATACATACAAATAGTCTCATCATAATCATCATGCAACACAAAGTGGTATCTCGTCATCATCTCGAAAATAGCGATACATGCAAGTCTCGAATATTTGCAACTACAATGTCATCCATCGAAACAATAATATACGCGAGAAGAGCTATCACTATGAGTGAGAGAGGAACTATGCAGTACATGAGGCGGCGGTTACGAGTCCTCTCTCGCGCTAGCGTGAACCTCAAGTAACTAGCTTCTCCTTCTTGTCTGCTTTTGAATCCTTTATGGCTGGCGCCCGAGACCCCATTCACTTGCGCCTGACACTCAGTCCACTCGTTGTACACCCCCGGAACCTTCCCTTTGTACACGACATAGCACTTCCATCTCACCATCAAGAAGCTAGGTACCTGTTAGAGATGCATCTTCATCAAGAGGATGTACAATCATATGCAACAAAATATACTAAAGCAACACGAAAAAAAGGGTTAGCAACTGGATGCAACATACAATACGCAAACTAATTAACTAGAGGTACGCAGGTCATCATACCCAAACTAACAAAGTAGCGTTACGCAAGTTTGGTAGGGATCGTGTACATCGCAAAGTTTCATCGCTACAGGAAATATACAAGTTCAACCGACACATATCATCATCGGCATCATAAATCACTAGAAGTTCCATCCTTCCATATCATCGAGGATGGACCCTAGCTTCTTGAATGGCGTGAGGTCATGACGTTGCTTGCCTATGCGAGTTCGTACGTCAGCTCGCGATATAGGGCCGTGGTGGAACATCCCCTTATCATCGATGACTTCTTTCATGATGATCCTCGCAATGTCCCTTTGGATGCGAAAGAAGTCATATCTAAGTTCATAATCTGCTTCTCCATGAGATTCTACCCACTTGTGGATATGATCATTATTTCTGTTTGTGATGCGAAGCTTTTGGTGATCCGTGCTGAACTCAATCATGAGATGGAGGATGTAGAATCCATCTTTCTTGCTTGGTTTTGGGACATGGATGCAACAAAAGTTATTTTTATGCGCGAAACCCATCTTCTTGTTCCTCTGTTTCCTGATCTTCATGTGGCCACCTCTAATGCTGAAGCCTTGGAGAGCATCATCTAGAATATTCATTATGTGGGTGTAGTCCTTCTTCTCGTAGTCTCTGGAAGGGTCGAAATACACGGCGTGGGAGACTCGCGGGTAAAGAACAATAAGGAAGGCGCGCACGTTGCTGCGGGGAAAAGACACCTCAAATTATTCTCCATATTAGCAAGAAGGAATGATTGAAATGAACGAAAGGGTTTTCCGGAACTAACTTACTTTGGATGATAAGGCATGAGGACAATTTCCTGGTCCTTATTCTGTACCATGAAGTTTTCGAGATACTCCATAGCAGTTTCAGGCTCCAAGTCGCCGAGACTCAAGAAAGACTCATGCATGTAGTACGGATCCGTCACACAGATTTGCGAGACTTCTTCTCTCTTCATGAAGGAGCTCATATGTAGCGCAAAAAGGTGGACGATTGTAAAATCGAGCCGCCTTGTTAGAAACATCTCAAAGATATGGTCAAACCGTAGGAAGAACACCTCCGCGGTCGATGTGTCGATGTAACACTTCCCCTCAGGCACACGAGCTGTGTAGGTCGGATATCTTGGATCCTTTGAGGCTAGTAGGCTTTTCTCAGTCAACAACACATGGTCGTGCAGTCTCCTGAGTGCCTCCAGCGGTTTCGGCGGTAGCATCGGCTCGCCCGTGAGATCGAAAATGGCCGCACCTTTCACAGGTACACACTCTTCAGAATCCATCGTCTGGCTGCTATGTGCACTGGCTTGTTTGGAGGCAGCTCTCTTCCCCGGTCTCTTCTTCTCCTTTTTCTTGGGCACACCTTCCAGACCCTTCCTTAACCCCTGCACCAGTGTTGTTGGGCTAAGCACTGTACGACCCCTGGCTAGTTGAGCCTGTGTTGAGGCGACATGTTCAAGCATGTCCTGTGAGGATTTCATGAAGAGAGACTTCTTGCAATCCCTGCTACGACCTTCTTGCCTGGTAAGATCATCCATATCCTGATTAGCATGCTGATAGCCCAATTTGTCATATGGTTGACTCATCATATCTAAGTCACAGTCATATGCGTTTGTATTGGGGAAAGCCATTGGGTCGACCTCTGTCTCATCATCCATTCTCTGTTCTACAAGACCGATTACATCACCCAGTACTATTACGCCCCCTTCATCACGTCGTCCGCCGCTCTCACCCGACACTACAAGAGCTGGTAATTGCGTAGGCGGGGTGGTGGTCTCCGCACATGCTTGTTGATGTGTGGTTATTGGTGTGCTCTTAGCCGGCTCCAGATGAAGAAGATTCTTCGGCCATAGCAGCACCCAACCCTTGCACCTTCCAATCCGTGGCGAGGTCTCGTCGTCCTCTCCCACATACCGTAGTGGAGGACGCAAATACTCCTGCCTCGATTTCACACTGGACAAGTTAACCCTGAAGTGCCTAGCGGGGATTGGCTGGTTGTGGAACGTGGGTTGCAATGGATTCATTATCACCCCCTTTCCCATGTCCACCTTCTAGCCTTTGATCAAGTAGAGTATGGTGTACGGGGTTTCGTCGGCCTGCAAACACATGTCTGTGGCATAAAACATCCGAAAGGCAACTAAAATGGAATATTCTATACATATATATATGTTGGTGCGACATGTAATTACCGTGAGGGCGTCGAGACCAGCCAAAGACGAAGGCCCACCTAGCGCTCCAGAGACTGAGGACGGGTTGCTATGAGCGGGAGCGAGTGCGAGAGGAGGCCTGGTTGCATGAGCAAGTGATGGTGCGGTGGTGTTGTTGTTCACGGAGTTGCTCACGATGAAACTGGGCAACGGGAAATCATGTACCATCTTGTCTGGATTTTCCTTCGTCCAGTTGATGATAGCTGGAACCAACTTAGTAGCAAAATTATTTCTGCAGGCAGTTACAGCTGCATTGACTGCCTCCTGTAGCAACTCAGTTTTCTCCTCAGCTGTTTTTTTCGCGTCCTGAACTACTTTTTTCTCGACCGCAAGCTTCACCTTCTCGTCGATGTCTGCCTGACTGAACTTCCTTTTCTGGTTCTTGGCCTTCGGGCCCTCGTTATAAAACACCTTCCACGTGGTGGCGTCTCCAGCGCCGTGCACCCGACCATATTGCAGTCGCTGGCCCAAAGGGAGTCCCTCAAGTTCGTTCCAGGCCCGGTTGAGAGGGGTGTCCCACTTGGGCCTCATCGGAGAACTAGGGCTTTCGGTTGCAAGCTGGTGTTGCTTCTCCTGCAGAAGGAACGTGAACCATTTAGGAATGTGTAGTCCACTAGATCTGGAGCTAAATGTAAGGTGGTAAAAGAATAACTACTAGTAGTCTAATCAATATCCTCGTGATATGGTCTCCGTGTAAAAAACCTTCTTTTCCTTGTCGCACTTGTAGCGGGCCCTGATGAAGTCACACTCCAAGGGGTTGGTGAACTTCATGAAGGGGTCTGGGATACCCGCGGCTTCACGTTCCGCGTCCTCCTTATCCCATATGGGCCTTTAACCGAGGTAGCCACGGCTTCCGAGGCGATGCTTCCTCGTGTTCCTTTGCTGAAGGCTCTTGAATTTTGCAGCCTTAGCCTTGGCTACCTCGGTAGCGCAAGTGTCCTTGAAATTTTCGAACTCCTCTTTCATAAGTGTCGGATTTTCCTCTAGAATCTTGGACAGGGGTTCATCAGCATCAATAGCTCATTTCACCCTCCCTTTCCAGGAGGCCAAATCATTGCTGAACATGCTCATGGCGTGATTGTTAATCTTTTTCATCTTCGGATCATCCCACGGTTGTTCTATGTTGGTCGGGGAACTTGATAAAAAAGCACTCATCTCCCCGGTAATGGCGCCAGAAAAGAGTTTGATGTCTACTACGCAACTTTGTTCTTGTAGACGTTGTTGGGCCTCCAAGTACATAGGTTTGTAGGACAGTAGCAAATTTCCCTCAAGTGGATGACCTAAGGTTTATCAAACAGTGGGAGGCGTAGGATGGAGATGGTCTCTCTGAAGAAACCCTGCAAATTAAATAACAAAGAGTCTCTCGTGTCCCCAACACACCCAATACAATGGCAAATTGTATAGGTGCACTAGTTCGACGAAGAGATGGTGATACAAGTGCAATATGGATGGTAGATATAGGTTTTTGTTATATGAAATTATAAAAACAGCAAGGTAGCTAATGATAAAAGTGGGCGTAAACGGTATTTCAATGCTAGGAAACAAGGCCTAGGGTTCATAGTTTCACTAGTGCAAGTTCTCTCAACAATAATAACATAACTGGATCATATAACTATCCCTCAACATGCAACAAAGAGTCACTCCAAAGTCACTAATAGTAGAGAACAAACGAAGAGACTATTGTAGGGTATGAAACCACATCAAAGTTATCCTTTCTGATCGATCTATTCAAGAGTCC
>NW_025229626.1:12686-20832 GCF_018294505.1 Triticum aestivum | reverse complement strand
CCGTCGTCGCTACCGCGACGACGTCCGCCTCGACTCGCGTTACGCTAAGACAGGGTTGCAGTACTGTTACGTGCTCGTCTTGGCGTCCGAGGCGCTACCGCGACGACGTCCGCCTCGACTCGCGTTACGCTAAGACAGGGTGGCAATGGTGTCACGTGCTCGTCTCGGCGGCCGTCGTCGCTACCGCGACAATGTCCGCCTCGACTCGCGTTACACTAAGACAGGGTGGCACTGGTGTCACGTGCTCGTCTCGGCGTCCGTCATCGCTACAGCGGCGACTGGCATACAATTTGTGTTTTCTTAGCTCTCCTAGCACAATCCTGAGATGTTCTGCGTGCTCTTCTGGTGTCTTGGAGTATACCAGAATATCATCGATGAATACCAGGACGAACTTGTCCATAAACTTCATAAATACTTTGTTCATGAGGTGAACAAAATATGCTGGGGCGTTAGTTAATCCAAATGGCATCACTGTGAACTCGTACAGTCCATATCTGGAGGTGAAGGCTGTTTTGGGGATATCTTCCGTTCGTACCTTCAGTTGATGGTATCCTGACCTTAAGTCAATTTTTGAGAATACCTTGGCCTGAGCAAGTTGATCAAACAAATCGTTTATCCTTGGCATCGGGTATTTGTTTTTGACTGTGACCATGTTAAGTGCTCGATAGTCAATACACAATCTCAGCGTTCCATCCTTCTTTTTGGCAAATAAAATTCGTGATCCCCAAGGTGAGGAGCTGGCTCGAATGTATCCTTTTTCCAGTAATTCCTTTATTTGCTTCTTCAACTCGATCAACTCGGATGGTGCCATTCTGTATGGTTTCTTGTATATGGGGGTGGTTCCTGGTGCTAGCTCAATGCGGAATTCTATTTCTCGGTCTGGTGGCATGCCTGGCAGCTCTTCAGGGAATACATCCGGAAATTCACACACTACTGGAACCTTGTTTAGCTCAGAAACGTCCACCTTATTTAATCTCGGTTGCCGGGGTATTCTTCCTTCCTTGGCTGATACTCTTATTGTCTTCCCTTGGTGGTGTGTGAGAATCACGGTCCTGTTGAAACAGTCGATAAACCTTTATTGGTGGTTAGCCAATCCATCCCTAGGATGACATCCAGTCCTTTATTTTCCAAAACAATAAGATTTGCGTGAAACTCCAATCCTTCGAGCTCAATGACCACATTCTGACAGTAATTCTGAGTAACTTGCTGAATCCCAGGGGACTTGATGGTTATGGATTTCTCCAAAGGAAGTATCGAAAAATTATTTTGCAAAGCAAAACTTTTCAAAATGAAAGAGTGAGAGGCTCCAGAATCAAACAAAACCATTGCAGGTATTGTGTTGATAGGAAACGTACCGAGTACGATATCCGGAGCATTTTGTGCCTCCTCTTTGGTTACATGGTTCAGGTGACCCTTCCGGTGGTTATTGTTGGGATTGAAATTGTTTCGCTTGGGCGCTGAATTATTGCCGCCGTTGTTCGGCTTTGGGGTTGAACTCCTTGGCTTGGGGCACTGTTTGGCATAGTGCCCTTCTTCTCCACAAGCGTAACAAGTAACGCCGGGGCGATAGGTGAATTCCTTGTCCCTTGCATGAAAATTCTTGATTGGGCGTGAGACATTGGATGAGAATTTGTGTGTCCCACCCTTTTGAAAATCTGTCTTGCTTCGGTGATTGCGAGCGTGATTAGTCTGGTCCCTTTTTCGCTTGCGGATATCTTCCAGACTGCGTCTCTCATTTTCCAAAGTAATGGCCTTGTCCACCAGTGTTTTAAAATCAGGAAAAGTGTGCACGACCAGTTGGCATTTAAGCGCGGGCGCCAGACCGTCAAGGAATTTCTCCATCTTCTTGATTTCAGTCATACGCTCCTCATTGGCGTAGCGGGATAATAGGGTAAATTGACTGTTGTAATCAGACACTGTCATGTTCCTTTGTTTGAGGTCATCGAATTCTCTCTTCTTGATTTTCATAATACTCTTAGGAATATGTGCACCACAGAAACCTTCCTTGAAATCATCCCAGGTTATGTCATTTTCGTTGGGATGCATGTGCAGAAAATTCTCCCACCACGATGCGGCTGCTCCTGTGAGATAGTGTGGAGCATATAGTACTTTCTCGAGATCTGAACACTTTGCAATAATTAATTTCCTCTCCATATCTCGAAGCCAGTCCTCGGCTTCAAGATGCTTGTCAGTGTGAGAAAATGTTTGAGGACGTGTCTTCTATAGCTCAGATAACTTGGAATGCTGCTGATACTGTCCATGATGATTCCCCATGTTGATGACTTGGTTCATCATCTCACGATATTGTTGCTGACTCTGCTCATAAAGGCGGCACATTTGTGAAAGTGCTGATTCACTGCCCTGTTGGCTTGACTGTCCCTGAGTGAACTCGTTGTTGGGTTGTGTATCATAATTTTCCTCTGGTGGAGTTGGCATGGAGCGTGTCCATGGACGAGACATTTTTCACTCTGGGGATATATTTTGTAAAACTCATAAGAAAAGCGGAAAGAGTCGCAAAACAAAACCATAAATGCATAAAGCTGGCAAATAGAAATAAATAACTCAGCTTACTTAAGAAAAACAAATCGACTTGCGCACGGAGAAGGACTGCTCATTACATATCTTACACGCGGGCGGTAATTATACAATACATCACTCAGGATATGCGTACATAATCCTGACATGTTATTTAGGCTAGTGCACTTCTCCAGATCCTACATGATGCGCAAACAGGCTACTTCTCACAACCTATGTACATATCTTACAAAGCGATACAATACACGGCAGCTAAGCGTACTCAGGCAGAGATGTTGACGACCTCCTTTGCCCTGCCGAGGGCGAGGCGTAGCGAGGTTGGGGACTCGACTTCCTCCTCGCTAATGGGCTCCATACGTGTAGTGTTGCGCAGAGTGGACGGAGCGGTTGCCAGGGGCGGAGCAACACGTACAGGAGCGGGCGCGAAGGGTGGTGCAGTGCGCGCTGAAGTGGGTGCAATGACTTGGTTGAATTCTTCGGTAGAAGGCAGGCGACAAGTAGGCGTATAAGATGCTGAGGACGAGACCAAAGTCAGTGGCGGAGCGATGGGTAGGAGCTCCCTCCTGTTGGCAGCACAGCCATGGACTGAGTCCATGCGGGTAGCTACGAAGTCGTCCACCAGGTTGTCGAAGGCTGCCTCCAGGGCCCGGAGATACTCAATGAGCATCTAAAAAGCCTCGTCTCATTCTCCTCTGGGGCAGGAGTATGCGTAGTGACAGGTGTAAGGCACATGACACGGAAGATAACGGTAACGACGAGTCTTCATCACGGGAAGGACATCCCTGAGACGAGCTATCGCCTCGCGGGCTGCCATCTGCATAGCATGCCTCTCCATAGGCATGGCTCTTCCCACGAACCGGAAGCGGCGTAACTCACCACGCCCTCCCTTGAACTCTACCGCGGCCTGGTGCATGGTCAGACTGTCGTTGACTCGGTGCTGGCAGAGTGTGAAGACTGGGCGCACGGATGGCCCCATCGCGACCTGAACGATGAAAGAAAGAAGCTTGACGAACCCATCGGGCACGTTGGCGAAGGTCTGAGACTCGCAGCTGTTGTCGGCCATCTACAAAAGTAGGCAAAAATTCTGCAGGGTTAGATCATAAATTTATGCTGACTGACAGAAAATGACTACAATTGCAAAAATATAAATTTGCTCTATCATGCTAATAACTAATTAGCGATCGCACCTTGTGGCTTCCTACAGTCAGCCTGGCTCTGGTACCAAGCTTGTCACGACCGGTTTTCCAATAAAAATATTTATTGAGAAACCAATCTTTTGAGTCCAGTATGAGAGAAATCCTCCTGACTGGTAGACAATTTCTTGATACAATAAGCCAGTAGCATAAAATATATTACAGGGTCGAACTGCGGTTGCTCAACCAAATTATTACAAGCACGCCAAGAATTATACATAATGGCGGACATGACCCAGTGGTGTGGAGACATACTACTGACTCGAGGATAGGGCGGTGGTGGAAAAACACAGCGGGGAGAGAAATACAATACTCTAAGTCTATCATCTCATCGAGCGTCGAGGTGAGGCTCGATGAATTTATTTGGTAGCGGAAGCGGATATAAAACAGTGACCAAATCCAGGGTCGCACGAGACTGACTGGGACTCCTCTAAGTGTCGGACTCGCTATCAAACTCTTCATCCATGAGATCGCCTTCGTCAGCATCTGGCCAAATCAACAAGCCAGTGAGTACTTTGAAAGTACTCGCAAGACAGTTCGGACGTAAGATATAACAAATGCATGCATGGATGCGTCACGAATAAATTCATCAATGTACATTTTTTTTTGCACAACAAGGTAAGTAAAAGGGAAACGGCGGTAGTCCGCCTGAAACCCCAACAAAGCATAAATAAATATCGATCGGGTGTCTGAAGCGACGCCTCGAAAGGTGAACAAATAAAATTAGGGAAATGATGCCACAGTCGGGCGTCGTAGCGACACCACATAAAGGGCTTTAAAAGAAATGCCACAGTCGGACGTCGGGGCGACATCACAGAAAGGGCTTTAAAAGAAATGCCACAGTCGGACGTCGGGGCGACATCACAGAAAGGGCTTTGATTCACAAGTAAATAATACTCATAATAAACATTTAATTCATGAGAATAAATGGGTTAGTCCACCCACAGGAATAATCATTTAACCGGAATTAGCACTCATGCGAATCGCCGGAGTCTCTGTCATCAAAACTGTCATTGTTAGGACAAGATAATATGAATTTGGACATGGAATAGATGATTTGGAGGGATATATGACTCTGCAGAGTTTGTACAAAATTATTCCCACAGCCAACGGATTTCCGTAGTCACGAAGGACTAGTTCCGTTTACGGTATTTCGGAAGAAAACACAGCTAACCAGTATACACCCATCCTACCTCTCGATGCTAGGAATCACCCTAGACATCGTCCAAGAAAAACTTTTGAGACGGGGAGATCACAATCTCGAATAGCATGGGATCAAATTTATATACGCGCGCTCTAAGGGGTGCCCCCCTCTCGGTCCCAACTGGAAACACCCATGCCCCCTGACCGGATGACTGGCTTTAATCCAGGGCCATGGAACCATCATCACGGCCTCTCCTTTTGGTGTGTACCAGAAAAGCGGTTTGCAACTTACTAAACCATATTCCTTGCAGAAAACATGTGGTAGTACAGGGAAGGAAATGAGAGGAACTGGACCGGTACGGTTTGACACTGAAGTCACATAGTCCGGCATAAGACTGGCATGCTACAACACTGCCATCTCACCCATCCTCATGCCATCACATGTCCATTCATACTCACATCCATCCACTTATGGATCATCGAACTCACTTACCTCATTATCGCATAAGATAACGTTCATCGATATGCTTCTCAACATGCCATGAAACTAACTAAATGCAAAACATGCCAAGACACTCATCATATCAAAAGTTCAAACATGCTTTCCTGGTTCAGAGTAGTCAGAGCCTAGCTCGGTGAAGTTCGCGGCTCCGTCACCTCCTTCAGTATCTACGGTATAAAGAAAATATATGTGCTATCGTAAATACCAAGGAGTGCACAGAAAGTATACCAAATATTTTTGAAATAAATATGATAAAAAACTAGACAAAATTTTAAAGAGAACAGAAAAAGAATCAATCAAAAATACTTTTCTGCTTAAAAGTTATAAGGGTTTTTGTCCAGGGACTAATCTGTAATGAAACAGAAGATTTCCAGGGGCTAGCTTATGAAAACAGAAAACGCTTCGGCAGAAACTACGCCAGCCCAAAGGGAAAACGTACTTTGCCCGAAGGCGCTTCCAGAAAACGTTTCAACAGAGAGAGCAGAGAGGCTGACGGTGGGGTCCCACGCGTCAGGTTTGAATTTCAAAAAGGGGGGAGCGAAGCTCGTCGGCGCCCGAGAGCCGCTGTGGTCGCCGGCGGCGATCCACGGCGAGGCAGGGGGATCGGAGGGTACCTCCGTGCTCAGGGCGCCATTCCGCGTTGGTTGGTGGTGGTGGTGGTCGCCGGCGAGTACCACGTCGACGGCGAGCTTTGCTCAGGCGGACGGCGGCTCGGGTGGTCGAGGAACTCGTCGGAGAGAGCTGCAGAGATCAAATTGACGAGGGGGTTAGGCTCCTGGTAGCTAGAGAGGGTAACGGACGGGGTTTGCGCGCCGGAGGTGGCCTCACCGGAGCGAATTGAGGTGGCGGCCGAGGCGGATCGGGGCGGCCGGAGTTGAGGGGGAAGACCTCCTCGGGGTCCCCCTAGTGGCCTGGCGTGGCGTTGGTGAGGAGTGGGGATGAGGCGTGCACGAGGGTGAGCTCGGGGGCCCTTTTTATAGGCAGCCCGAGGCGGTTGCCGTGAACGGGGATCTCCGGCGAGTGATTACGGCGGAGCCGGGGATGTGCAGGGGGATTAGGGGCTTGGGCTTCGTCGTTGAGGTCCACCGGTCCCATTTAGGCGCTAAATGGGCTGGGACTTGGTGCTGAGAGTGAGCTCGACGGAACGGGGGTGGCGCGGCACGTCGGCGGCAGGGAGCATGTTCCGTGCTTGCCGGGCCACGGCGACGGTGCCACGGGCGTGCGCTGGCACGGCAGGGACACGCGGAGAGCCAAGGGGCCTTGGGCGGTGCCGGGTGGCGTGGCGAGAGGGCTCGGGCCCTTGTTGGCCGCCACGAGAGGTGCAGCCACCGCAGAAGCTCCCAACACCGGTGAGGCTCGCTGCTACCGACGCCAGGAAGGCTCCACGCACGCGTGTGAAGCTCCGGACAGGAGGGAGAGGCTGCGATGAACGTGCCAAGTGCACTGTCCATGCGTGGGGGGAACTGACGAATGCAAACGACACTGAGACTGAATTTTTCTGAATTTTGAACAGTAGCAGTGCATGCAAGGTGTTCGACAGAATGAAATTGGCATCTAGGGATTTTTCCTTGAGCTGAAACTTGGTGGAGTGGCTTCTCATTGCTCAAGTAGGCTGCCTGAATTTTGGTGGAATTTTTGGGAAAGTGTAGATATGAATTTCATCAAATTTGGCAAATCTGGTCCAAACTTGCAGAGACTAAATTTTGAAAATTTTGAAAAGAGGAGGAGTGGATCAAGATGGTTCTGGGTTGTGGGTACAATGGACTACCCAGGAGAGTTGGTTTGAGGTCAAAACTCAAATGAAAAAGAGTACTTGCTTTGAAAATCCCTCAGGCTCCAAATAATTTTTCAGATTTGTTTTGAGAGGAAAAATAATTAGAATAAAATCCAAAACTTGTTTGGATTAGTTGGGACAGAGGACTTAGGTTGATCACAAGGTGTAGGGGAGGTTTTGGAGGGGTTTTACCACATGGGAACAATGCAAAGTTAAGGGTGGTTCCAAGGTATGAAAATCCCCAAATTTTCATAGAGCTTCACTTTAAAAGAAAACAAATTAAACTCCCAAAAATAAATTTGAGAGAGAACCAACAGAGAAGAAGTTTCAAAAGATCAAACATTAAAGTTTGAAAAGATAAAGTCCTTGCCAAAGCAAAGAAAGTTTTTAAGTGGAAGTTTTTTCTGAAAAAGAAAATTTTTAAAAAAGGCCTCTCCTCAAAAACCACAAAGTTTTTGATAAAAACCAAATAAAAAAATTTGGAGTGTCACACTACCGCGACGATGTCCGCCTCGACTCGCGTTACGCTAAGACAAGGAGGTAGTGGTGTCACGTGCTCGTCTCGGCGTCCGTGGTCGCTACCGCGATGACGTCTGCCTCGATTCGCGTTACACTAAGACAGGGTGGCACTGGTGTCACGTGCTCGTCTCGGCGTCCGTCGTCGCTACCGCGACGACGTCCGCCTCGACTCGTGTTACGCTAAGACAGGCAGGCAGTGGTGTCACGTGCTCATCTCGGCGTCCGTTGTCGCTGCCGCGAGGATGTCCGCCTCGACTCGCCTTACGCTAAGACAGGCAGGCACTGGTGTCACGTGCTTGTCTCGGCGTCCGTCGTCGCTACCGCGACTACGTCCGCCTCGACTCGCGTTACGCTAAGACCGGGTGGCAGCGGTGTCACGTGCTCGTCTCGGCGTCCGTCGTCACTACCGCGACGACGTCCACCTCGACTCGCGTTATGCTAAGGCAGGGTGGCATTGGTGTCACGTGCTCGTGTCGGCGT
>NW_025229626.1:0-11767 GCF_018294505.1 Triticum aestivum | reverse complement strand
TGAGGAATTCAGAAGCCTCAAAACCCTAATTAAAAGAAGGGCAAGCACCCTTTAAATTGCATTCTGTGAATCCAAAATGCCCTAAAAATAGTTTTGTGAATTTTGGCAAGAGTTATATATCAAACCAAAATTCTGGAATATTTTTAAGGAATTATTTGGTCTCTGAATTTAAATCAATAATCTATTTGAATTTGGGGATATATTCATAATATATAATGAATATATTTTCAAATGCTTTGAAATGTTTTATGTACTTTTGGAATAGACCAGAGAGGTAACATAAAATATTTCAGAGGAGTTTTGGCATTGTTGAATTATTTTTAAATTCAAAACAGTGGCAAAACAGATTAAATAAAAGAAAAACAGAACAAAAATAGAAAACAGTAAATAGAAGAGAGAGAGAGAGAGAGAGAGAGAGAAGCCCAGCTTACCTGGCCTCACCGTGCAGCCCACCAGAACTGGCCCAGCTGGCCAGCCCATCTGGCCGGCCCAGCACACCTCCTCCCCCTTGTCTTCTTCCTCCTCTGCCAGGAGGACGAACAGAGGCGTGGCGCGCGCCCGAGAGGCCTCGGCCACCTCCTGCTTCCCCCCTGGCCACCTCCTGCCTGGGTGCCTCCCTCCTCGACGCCCGGAGACGCCACGCCACCCCCTCGGACCCCTCTCACTCTTCCTCGAGGCCCCGCCCCTCTGCTCTTTCTCTCTCGCCCGAACCCGAACACAGCCGTCGCCGCCGACGAGAACTACCGCGGCCACCGCTTTCCCCTCGCCTCTCCGACGCGCCCCCGAGCTCCTCCGTGACGTTCCCGTCCCTACCACGGAGCCACAAGACGCCGGATGCCCTGGAGCGCCGTCACCGACGCCATCTTCTTCCTCTGCACCGACGGCCGTCGTCGCTTGATTCGCCGGCCACAGAGCGTCCCCGGCCTCGCCCTCGCGCTCGTTGGACTCGCGGTGAGCCACTGAACCGTTCCCCTCTTCTTCCCATGCCGTTGGGCCGCTCTAGCCATTGCTTCCGCCGGAGCCGAGACGCTCCGCCGCACGGACTCGTCGCCGGCGAAATCCCGGTGACCATTTGGTCACGGGCGTGCACCGTTGCGCTAGCCGTGACCCGTAGAGCCCCTCCAGCGCCTCAGCTCCCTCGTTTGTGAGCTGCAGCGCCAGTTCCGTGAACCCCCGAGCTCCGGCCGCCGCCTCGGGCTTCATTCCGGCGAACCCCGGCCACCCCACGCCCTCTCGTTGGCCCCCCAAGTTGCGCACGGGCACGGGCTACCTTTTGGTGCCCATCGCGCGTCCAGCCGTCGCCCGTAGCGCAACCCCGGTGAACTTCCGCCGCGTTCCGGGTCGCCGCCGGTCGAACTCCGGTGGCCAGTGACGTGGCTGGCTTAATTAACCACTAACCACCGCTTTGTGACACTGACAGTAGGGCCCCACCTGCTAATTAATCATAGATTAGTTTCTGTTTAGTTTTTAAGTAATCCAGTGGCCCCACCCGTCAGCATTGACTCTGCTGACGTGGCCGTTGACCTGGCCCCACCTGTCAACGACACTAGTCAGCACTATGTCACTGACCAGTGGACCCCACTGGTCAGGTTTGACCTGGAGGCACCCTGTTGACCTGCTGACGTCATGATGATGTCAGGCTGACGCAATAAGTATTTTCTGGAATTTAAATAATCTTAAATGATTTAATAATTTCAGAAAATAGCTAAAACTTCTATAAATCATAGAAAATTAACCGTAACTCCAAATTAAATAAATTATATATGAAAAATTATCAGAAAAATTCAAGGAGTCCATCTGTACCATTTTCATGCATGTTAGAACAACTTATAGCTGCTGTTTTAGCACAAATGATATAAAGGGCATTTATTTAATCACATATGGAGTTTGAATTTGAATCTTGTATTCAAACCAACTTCATTTAATCTGTTGCTAGTTGCATTAGCTCAAAACACATTCATTTTGCCATGTCATGATCATGCATCATATTGTGCATTGCATTGATTGTGTTCCCTTCTGTGTTGCCGGTATTTGTCCCCTCTCGATAGACGTGATACCGATGATGTGATCGTTGACACTGATGAAGACTCAATGTTATCTTCAGAAGTGCCAGGCAAGCAAAAACCCCCTTGTTCATTCCGATACAATCCTACTCTCTCGCTCCTGCTCTCTTTTACTGCATTAGGACAACACCGATTCATCTGTTACTTGCTGCGGTAGCTGAACCCCTTTATTCTTTGCATGACCTGTCATTGCCACAGTAAATAGATGAAACCCACTAGCATGAGTAGGAGTTGTTTGAGCCCTGTTGTGCCTACTCATTCATGTTTGTTTGTCATGCCTGCTACTGCTTAGAGTTGAGTCAGGTCTGATTCATCGGGGATGAATCAGAGGCGTGTGAACATGTCCTACTGTGTGTGAGCTAGGTGTGTGAACATGATTTGGTAAAGGTAGCGGTGAGAGGCCATGTAGGAGTACATGGTGGGTTGTCTCATTGTAGCCGTCCTCAGGAACTGAGTTCTGTGTTTGTGATCCATGATTCAGTTACTACCATACATTGGGCCCTGAAATATGACCCCGCTCGACTTCTTATTCACCCTTGTCCTCTGTCCAGGAGTTGCAAGTAGTTTCTGGTGTTTGTAGTATGCTGGAGGCCGTGGACAGCACTGACCGTAGGGGTGGGCTGTGATGCGGTAGGCACGTGGCCGGGTATACCGGGCGCCCGTTTGGTGTCACGGAACCCTGTTCACATCGTTTGGGGCTGTGAGCGAAACTCCGGCCGGATCTCCTCATGGATGGAACCCGAATAGGCGATAAACCTGGACTAGAGACTTAGGTGGTTAGGTAGGTCGTGGTCTACACCCACGTCGGCTTTCGCTTGAAGTCTGCCAAGCACATGTCGTGTGCAGACGCTAAGTGGTGGAAACATGTATGAAGAAGTACACCCCTGCAGGGTTAACATCATCTATTCGAATAGCCGTGTCCGCGGTAAAGGACTTCTGGGTTGCTTATATCAGTTCATAGACAAGTGAAAGTGGATACTCTAAAATACGCAAGATAAGCGTGAGTGCTATGGATGGCGTTCTCGCAGGGAGACGGGAGCGGATCCATAGTGGTGTATTGATATGGTGAATATGTGGACTCGTGTGCGCCACCTCAAAAGTTACATTGCAGTCGTAGTTCAGGATAGCCACCGAGTCAAAGCTGGCTTGCTGCAGTTAAACCCCACCATCCCTTTGTTGATAATGATGCATATGTAGTTAGTTCTGATGTAAGTCTTGCTGGGTACATTTGTACTCACGTTTGCCTATTTTATGTTTTTGCAGAGAGACTTCGGTCTCACTAGTAGTTTCGCGTGGACTTCGACGTTTAGCTTGTTACCTCAGCTACGATCTTGTGCCCCGGCAGGATCTGATAGATAGTCAGGCTTCTCAGCCTTTTTCATTTATAGATGTCTGTACCCAGACATGATAGCTTCTGCTTGTGCTTTGACTTGTATGCTCTGAATGTTGGGTCGTGAGACCCCTGTTTGTAATATCTCGCTCCTCGGAGCCTATTGAATAAATACTTGAGTTGTAGAGTCATGTTGTGATGCCATGTTGTATTTGCACATATCGAGCATATTGTGTGTATGTTATTGAAATGCTTGGTATGTGTGGGATCTGACAACCTAGTTGTTATCCTTAGTAGCCTCTCTTACCGGGAAATGTCTCCTAGTGTTTCCACCGAGCCATGGTAGCTTGCTACTGCTCCGGAACACTTAGGCTGGCCGGCATGTGTCCTTCTTCGTTCCTGTGTCTGTCCCTTCGGGGAAATGTCACGCGATGAATACCGGAGTCCTGTTAGCCCGCTACAGCCCGGTTCACTGGAGTCCTGCTAGCCCAGTGCTACAGCTTGGATTCACTCGCTGATGACCGACACGTTCGATGCTGGGTCATGGATGCCTGTCCCTGTAAGTCTGTGCCACTTTGGGTTTACGACTAGTCATGTCAGCCCGGGCTCTTTATCATATGGATGCTAGCGACACTATCCTATACATGAGCCAAAAGGCGCAAACGGTCCCGGGCAAAGGTAAGGCGACACCCGTGGGGATACCGTGCGTGAGGCCGCAAAGTGATATGAGGTGTTACCGGCTAGATCGATGTGACATCGAGTCGGGGTCCTGACAGCGTTGGTATCAGAGCTTGACTGCCTGTAGGATTACCAAGCCAAACTGGTCGAAGTTGAGTCTAGAAATTCTTTAGTTATATAAGGGAATTGATTGTGGGATGGAACGTAAGGCTCTTTTTATTCCTTATACCTTATGCCCTTCTGATCTGAGTCATCTTCTCTTCTACGGGGATTAAGAACTAGGCTATCTCTTCTTTCTATTAGGATCACATGTTACTAATCAGTAGACTTATAAGATTGTTGGATTTAAGCTTGAGTTCAGTTCCTACTACTTCTGTATGTTATCTGTTGATCTCGAAACCTTGATATTGTGCTTCTGAGTGGTTATGCCACCATTTTTGTGAATGTCTCAAGTCTTCTCTGAGCATTTACAGCCGTTATGCTGTCCGAGTCGTTCCAGGTTTCTAAATAGTCAGATGCATTTGCAAAATCCTTTTCCTCTGGTTTCGATGCTCCTTTATGCCAGCTCAATCACACTAATTGTTCAGTTGAGGTATTCTATTGCCTTGACATTATGTTGGAGTTACTATTATGACCCTAGGTGTCTCAGGGGAACACCTAGTAATCTAGCAATGTTTTGTGATCCCCAGTGTGATGATTCTGGCTTTTATTCTCGAAAGCATCCCGTGATGCTACTTAGTAGTAGGTATTCTACTCCTGGGTTTTGAACCCGAGATTCACTCTACTTACTTCATGTTGATAGTGTTTGCTAGTTCCTTCAGGATATTAGTAACTTTGCGATAGTCCTCGAGGTCCGTGGTATTTCCTTCTTCCAAATACTATGAACCGCTTATGGCAGATGTTTATTGGATCAAAAGATCACAATTAGAGTACTCTTGAGGAGTTCTCCATTCATAAATCGTGACTCTGCCAGTTCTACCTTTCTGCATGGGTTATCCGGAAGAAATATGTTGAACTTGGTTCGACATACTAATCTATGCATCCACAACTCAGAAAATTATATGTTCCTTTGAGTTGTTCTCTTTAGTTGCATTCTGACCCTCGCCTATCAATTGATAGTCAAGAGTGTGCGTGCGTTCGTTTATCGATGCCTATTACTCTTGTGGTCCGTCAAGCCATTCTATCGTAGAATGACCAGGAGAAACAAACTCCAGTACCTCTTCCATATCCAGGATTGTGTCAAAGAAGTTGTGCTCCGCAGATCAAAATGCCAATCCAGCTTTTGCTCTGTTCTACCTTGGAGTATTACCATCTTTATATCGAGATTGTTATAGGAATTGCACACCATCCTATGAACTCTTGGTGCAGTGATACTTCTCTCCATCATTAGTCATTCCTCGGCCCTCGTGTTGATGCAACCGGAATACCGACAAATGAATTGTGATGTGTGAAATCAATACTCCCAGCAACCTCGTTGCTTGGTAGTTAAAGGATAATAATTTCATTCTTAGCATGTTGGTTTTTGAATCATCATTCTAAGGTTGATCATGCTACCTAATCCATTCTCCTGGTTCACTCCTCGATCGATGAGTTAGGATTATTTCAAATCCTTGCTCTATTGATCATATCGTCTTGCCCTGAAAAGCAAGATTGTTCTCGAGCTTAGTAACATACCGGTGGTTCGTGATTTTCTGAATATCTTCTCAGAAGTATTACCAGGTTGTCACCTGACCGCTATGTTGAGTTCGTGATCAAGTTGGTTTATTCCTGTAAACCACCCCTTCTCCAAGAATCCGTGTTGGATACCCTGAGCTAGTTGGATAAGCTAAACAACAACTTGGAGAGTTGGAAGATAAAAGCTTGTCCGACTTAGTTCATGTTAAGGGATATCTTTTTGTGTGTGTGTGTGTGTTGAAGAAAGATGATATCTTCATCAATTGGTCCTTGTGAACAATTGTTGGATCTATTATCTTACCCAAACCTTTGATTGAGTATGGGCTATCATCCAATCAGACCAGAACCAACGATATTCGTAATATTGTCTTACTCGTGGTTGATCCCTCGAGCATACACCATTATATCTTTTGGGTCTGACCAATGCTATCACTTGTTCACTTAACTATGGAATTCCTTTTAAAAGGAAACCCAGATGAATTGTTGTTGTGCCCATTGACAACATCCTTGTCTTCTCCATAATTTTGCTGAACATTAAGCTAGTGTTGGAAACTTTTGAAAGCATTTGTTCATGCTAGCTCATGAAGCATATGTTTGGATGAAGGTAGTGACTTCCTTTAATTCATGTGCATCTCATGCAAGTTGCCGCCGTGGATTCGAGAAAGTCAATGTTGCTTTCTTTGGAATCATTCCAAATCAGTCATGCACACGTGCGAAGAATGCTGTGGTTTGAAGACTTGCAACCTTCAATCTATATGTATCCCTAGCACACCAAGCCACTGATTGATTTGTTCAAGGAGAAGGAGTTCCTTCATAAGAGCTAATCCGGACTTATGAAAGAACTTCGATACCCTCGTTGATGGTTCCCCCTCCTGAACTCGGTAGTGTTTTATTATAAGACTACCACGTGGTCATGCTTGTCTGGGACAACGTGTTCACATGTTTGTAGCAGAACCAGCTCATGTTTTGGAGCTTGCTATCGTAGTTCATCTCCCGAGAATCCCGCAACGTCATCTCGTCGATTTGTGTTGCAAACTTTCATTTTTCTTCCTAAGACTCGATGAGCCTGGAATATCCTAACACCAACCAGAGCTGAATCTCAGGCAGATATGATGGTTGGAACATTTCCCTAAGAACTATAATATTGGTCTCTCGATAACCGGTAAGGTGGATGTCGTGGCCAACACACCCATCTGGTAGACCTATTATTATAGTATCTTGTTTGAGGAAGTTGGCCACCCCCCCCCCTAGGGATTTCGTAGGATTTACCCCCTAGTTGCCCCTATGGATTTTTGTGTTCCTGAAGTCCGACCTTTTACTTGATGTTTTAGATATCAAACCATATCTATGAATGGGTTATACTAGCACATCAAGGAGAACATTAGAAGCGGAGTGCTAAATGTCTCTTGGTCGATCATCCAGATTTTATTTGCTTGGCCTCGCTAAGGTGAAATCTGAGAAAGTGTTATCCTCCTTCGCATCTGCATCGTCCATCGCTATTCATCATGGTAGTATGTTGTGTTGTCAGCACCCTTGACGCGGTTGTTGATAAAACCTTGATGATTGTGGAAATGCTCAAGTTCTTGAGAGCACGCACAAGCGCTACGTCTTATCATCGGCACTAGCTGGGATTGCCCCAGATTTCCTCGGTTATGCTATAACCACTCCAACAGTGAATTCACTCTCTATTGTTGGGTTCTTCCCCAGTTACCAGAATCATTCCCAGCATTTGCATTTTGTTCCCAGCTTGCACCACCAATGTCCCTTCCATTTCCGGTGATAAGTAAATTCATCCATTGTGTTGTCTTCAACAAGATAATCCACATCATCCAAGTCCGAGTATGCCATTCTACCGACCCCCTCCAAATGATCGCTTGTGATTACCTTAGGCTGGTATAAAGAGTTCCAATGATCTCTGAATCAAAAGTAATTCTTTTTGCCACTTAAGATAATAATCTACGAATCACCCTCCTCCAGGATGTTTCGTCGTGGTATCATGGCAACTCAACTCCTCGCTACGTTGACAATCGTTTACCACCTTCCTAGGTGTGGAATTGTTGTCTACCTAGTGAACCTTCGCCATCCGCTTCTTTCCACCCCTCTTGATGTGTATCTCGTGTCTCAACCCGAGAGTTGGTCCTATGTCTCTTTCCGTGAGTTGTTCGATCTTCGAGAAGATCGACCCTTCTAGAGTCTCCTTCTTCCCTCCATGTCATGTTGGCAGGATTTCTCAGAGCAAGACATCAAGACAATGATGGTGAATGAATCAACGTTCAACTGAAGTGCACCCTGGATCGTGACTAGTTGCGTTTACCTTTCACCTTACCCTACGCCTGAATCTCGAGACGAGATTCTTGTTTAGTGGGGGTGAGTTGTCACAGCCCCAGTTCAGCCCTTGCTTGACTTTGCTTGTTCATCATGCCATCATGTTTAAATTCCAAAGAAATTTGAAATGGGGATTGTTGAAACCCTAGTACCAAATGAAATTTAACTAGGTTCAATAAAAATATTTTCAATAACCCAGAATGCCCTTTGGAAATGTTCATAATTTCTGATAGAGGTGAAAACCTCTTCCAAAAAATGATGAACATAGTTATAGGCTATTCCTGGATTTTTGAATTAAATTATATAGTATTTGCATCTGGGCATTTAATTGCTAATAATATTTTAAATGCTCAAATAATCACAAACTGAAATGTTTACTGCTGGAAATATTCCAAACAGTGGCCACAGTCAGTTGCATGATTTTTGGAAATGCTCTGGCATTTTTAATAAATCCAAACACAATTACAGAAAATAGAAAACAGTAACTAAAATAGAAATAAAAATAAAGAAAGAGAAGGGAATTACCTGGCGCTCACCTGTGCCAGCCCAGCCCCCCTGTGCAGCCCACCTGTGAGGCCCAGCCCAGCTCCCCACCGTCTTCAACCTCTGCCAGTAGGCAGAGGCGTGTCGACGCGCCCGCGCCCGAGCGCCACCTCCTGCTTCCACCTCCTGCTGCCTCCTCCTCCCCTGGTTCCTCCCGCGACGCCACGCAGCCCCGACCCCTCTCACTTCTCCCTGCTCTCTCCCTCTCACTCCCCTGCTCTTTCCCCTCATGGCCGAAGCCGCCATGGCCACTCCGCTGAGAAACACCGCGGCCAGCCACCCCCTCGCTCCCACTATGCATCCCTGAGCTCCGCCCTGACCCCGTGGAGCTACACACGCGACGCACGCGACCAGAGGAGGCCGCAGTCGACCGGAGCATCGTCGTCTTCATCTCCGGTGCCCGGAGATCGCCGTCGTCAATTCGCCGTTGCAGAGGCCTCCCCGAGCCCACCGAGCTTCTCTCCCGACCCCTCGTGAGCCCCTGTCCATTTCCCCTCTCTCCCCGTGCCCGTCCGTGCCTTCTAACCACCCCGACTGTCGGAGCCGACCGTTCCTCGCCGCCGGCGATGACGCAGACGGTGCTAGAGTCACCGTAGCCAACTCCCGAGCACGGCAACGTGCTCAGCACCCTTCCAGGAGCCGAGCGCGCCCACCCGTGCAACCTGCCGTGCCCTCTAGCCCTTCCAGCCGCAACCACCGAACTCCGGCCGCCGCCTTTGAGCTCGCCGCCGTCGATATAGGTCGCCCCCGGCCTAACTGACCGCACCACTCGACGCGGGGGATCTTCAGCGTCACGTAGCTGCCCTCCGCCGGCCATTTGGTCGCTGGAGGAGGAATTCCGACCCTCTCCGCCGTCTCGGCCTCGCCGGCGTCAAGCCGCCGGCGGGTTAGGCCCCGCTGACCAGTGGGCCCGACCCCCCCTAACCTTTTAATTAAACTAAATAAACCCCTGTTAACCCCCCCTGTCATTGACGTGTGGGTCCCACACGTCAGGTTTGACCTGGGGCGCTCGGTTGACCCTGCTGATGTCACTATTACGTCATGCTGACGCAGTATTTGTTCTGGAATTTAAATAAATCCTAAATGATTTATAAATTTCAGAAAATAGCTAAAACTTCAATAAATCATAGAAAATTAACCGTAACTCCAAATGAAATAAGTTATATATGAAAAATTATCAGAAAAATTCAAGGAATCCATCTGTACCATTTTCATGCATGTTAGAACAACTTATAGCTGCTGTTTAGCACAAATCAAATAAAGGGCATTTAAATATCCACATATGGAGTTTGAATTTGAATCTTGGATTCAAACCAACTTCATTTAATCTGGTGCTAGTTGCATTAGCCCAAAACACATTCATTTTGCCATGTCATGATCATGCATCATATTGTGCATTGCATTGATTGTGTTCCCTTCTGTGTTGCCGGTATTTGTCCCCTCTCGATAGACGTGATACCGATGATGTGATCGTTGACACTGATGAAGACTCAATGTTATCTTCAGAAGTGCCAGGCAAGCAAAACCCCCTTGTTCATTCCGATACAATCCCACTCTCTCGCTCCTGCTCTCTTTTATTGCATTAGGACAACAACGATTCAACTGTTACTTGCTGCGGTAGCTGAACCCCTTTATCCTCTGCATGACCTGTCATTGCCACAGTAAATAGATTGAAACCCACTAGTATGAGTAGGAGTTGTTTGAGCCCTGTTGTGCCTACTCATTCATGCTTGATTGTCATGCCTGCTACTGCTTAGAGTTGAGTCAGGTCTGATTCATCGGGGATGAATCAGAGGCGTGTGAACATGTCCTACTGTGTGTGAGCTAAGTGTGTGAACACGATTTGGTAAAGGTAGCGGTGAGAGGCCATGTAGGAGTACATGGTGGGTTGTCTCATTGCAGCCGTCCTCAGGAACTGAGTTCTGTGTTTGTGATCCATGATTCAGTTACTACCATACATTGGGCCCTGAAATATGACCCCGCTCGACTTCTTATTCACCCTTGTCCTCTGTCCAGGAGTTGCAAGTAGTTTCTGGTGTTTGTAGTATGCTGGAGGCCGTGGACAGCGCTGACCGTAGGGGTGGGCTGTGATGCGGTAGGCACGTGGCCGGGTATACCGGGCGCCCGTTTGGTGTCACGGAACCCTGTTCACATCGTTTGGGGCTGTGAGCGAAACTCCGGCCGGATCTCCTCATGGATGGAACCCGAATAGGCGATAAACCTGGACTAGAGACTTAGGTGGTTAGGTAGGTCGTGGTCTACACCCACGTCGGCTTTCGCTTGAAGTCTGCCGAGCACATGTCGTGTGCAGACGCTAAGTGGTGGAAACATGTATGAAGAAGTACACGCCTGCAGGGTTAACATCATCTATTCGAATAGCCGTGTCCGCGGTAAAGGACTTCTGGGTTGCTTATATCAGTTCATAGACAAGTGAAAGTGGATACTCTAAAATACGCAAGATAAGCGTGAGTGCTATGGATGGCGTTCTCGCAGGGAGACGGGAGCGGATCCATAGTGGTGTATTGATATTGTGAATATGTGGACTCGTGTGCGCCACCTCAAAAGTTACATTGCAGTCGTAGTTCAGGATAGCCACCGAGTCAAAGCTGGCTTGCTGCAGTTAAACCCCACCATCCCTTTGTTGATAATGATGCATATGTAGTTAGTTCTGATGTAAGTCTTGCTGGGTACATTTGTACTCACGTTTGCCTATTTTATGTTTTTGCAGAGAGACTTCGGTCTCACTAGTAGTTTCGCGTGGACTTCGACGTTTAGCTTGTTACCTCAGCTACGATCTTGTGCCCCGGCAGGATCTGATAGATAGTCAGGCTTCTCAGCCTTTTTCATTTATAGATGTCTGTACCCAGACATGATAGCTTCTGCTTGTGCTTTGACTTGTATGCTCTGAATGTTGGGTCGTGAGACCCCTGTTTGTAATATCTCGCTCCTCGGAGCCTATTGAATAAATACTTGAGTTGTAGAGTCATGTTGTGATGCCATGTTGTATTTGCACATATCGAGCATATTGTGTGTATGTTATTGAAATGCTTGGTATGTGTGGGATCTGACAACCTAGTTGTTATCCTTAGTAGCCTCTCTTACCGGGAAATGTCTCCTAGTGTTTCCACCGAGCCATGGTAGCTTGCTACTGCTC
>NW_025229625.1:19985-20844 GCF_018294505.1 Triticum aestivum | reverse complement strand
ACGCCGAGACGTGCACGTGACACCATTCCCACCCTGTCTTAGCGTAACGCGAGTCGAGGTGGACGTCGTCGCGGTAGCAACGACGGACGCCGAGACGAGCACGTGACACCATTCCTACCCTGTCTTAGCGTAACGCGAGTCGAGGCGGTCGTCGTCGCGGTAGCGATGACGGACGCCGAGACGAGCACGTGACACCACTCCCACCATGTCTTAGCGTAACGCGAGTCGAGGCGGTCGTCGTCGCGGTAGCGACGACGGATGCCGAGACGAGCACGTGACACCACTGCCACCCTGTCATAGCGTAACGGAGTCGATGTCAGGACCCCGACTCGATGTCACATCGATCTAGCTGGTAACACCTCATATCACTTTGCGGCCTCACGCACGGTATTCCCACGGGTGTCGTCTTACCTTTTTCCCGGGACCGTTTGCGCCTTTTGGCTCACGTATATGATAGTGTCACTAGCATCCATATGATAAAGAGCCCGGGCTGACATGACTAGTCGTAAACCCAAAGTGGCACAGACTTACAGGGACAGGCATCCATGACCCAGCTTCGAACGTGTCGGTCATCAGCAAGTGGGTCCGGGCTGTAGCACTGGGCTAGCAGGACTCCGGTAAACCGGGCTGTAGCGGGCTAACAGGACTCCGGTACTCAATGCGTGACATTTCCCCGAAGGGACAGACACAGGAACGAAGAAGGACACATGCCGGCCAGCCTAAGTGTTCCAGAGCAGTAGCAAGCTACCATGGCTCAGCGGTAACACTAGGAGACATTTCCCGGTAAGAGAGGCTACTAAAGATAAACAACTAGATAGTCAGATCCCACACATACCAAGCATTTCAATCATACACACAA
>NW_025229625.1:19327-19763 GCF_018294505.1 Triticum aestivum | reverse complement strand
GAGCACGTGACACCACTGCCATCCTGTCTTAGCGTAACGCGAGTCGAGGCTGACATAGTCGCGGTAGCGACGACGGACGTCGAGACGAGCACGTGACACCACTGCCACCCTATCTTAGCGTAACGTGAGTCGAGGCGGACATCGTCGCGGTAGCGACGACGGACGTCGAGACGAGCATGTGACACCACTGCCACCCTGTCTTAGCGTAACGCGAGTCGAGGCGGACGTCGTTGCGGTAGCGACGACGGACGCCAAGACGAGCACGTGACACCACTGCCACCCTGTCTTAGCGTAACGCGAGTCGAAGCGGACGTCGTCGCGGTAGCGACGACGGACGCCGAGACGAGCGCGTGACACCACTGCCACCCTGTCTTAGCGTAACGTGAGTCGAGGTGGACGTCGTCGCGGTAGCGACGACGGACGCCGAGACGAGCGC
>NW_025229625.1:17392-18366 GCF_018294505.1 Triticum aestivum | reverse complement strand
GCGTAACGCGAGTCGAGGCGGACGTCGTCGCGGTAGCGACGACGGACGCCGAGACGTGCACGTGACACCATTCCCACCCTGTCTTAGCGTAACGCGAGTCGAGGCGGACGTCGTCGCGGTAGCGACGACGGATGCCGAGACGAGCACGTGACACCACTGCCACCCTGTCTTAGCGTAACGTGAGTCGGGGCGGACGTCGTCGCGGTAGCGACGACGGACGCCGAGACGAGCACGCGACACCACGGCCACCCTGTCTATCTTAGGGTTACGCGAGTCGAGGCGGACGTCGTCGCGGTAGCGACGACGTAAAAATGTTGGTGTTTTAAAATTTTGGTAGAAATTTCAGAAAATGTTGTTCATTTCAAAAAATGTTCGTGTTTTAAAAAATGTTCTTGTTTTCCTAAAAAAATTCAAAAGTTGTTCATTTCTATAAATATGTTCTTGCTTTTTAGATTTTCTTATTAATTTAAAACTTGTTCGTAGTAGATCAATTTAATGTCGATTCAACCGAAAAGCATTAGATCAATTTACTTCAGTAAGCTATTTTTTGTTTAACTAAATTTTATTTCTGGATAGTATTAACCGAAAAGCATTAGATCAATTTACTTCAGTAAGCTATCTTAGGGTTACGCGAGTCGAGGCGGTCGTCGTCGCGGTAGCGACGATGGACGCCGAGACGAGCACGTGACACCACTGCCACCTTGTCTTAGCGTAACGCGAGTCGAGGCGGACGTCGACGCGGTAGCAACGACGGACGCCGAGACGAGCACGTGACACCACTGCCACCCTGTCTTAGCATAACGCGGGTCGAGGCGGACGTCGTCACGGTAGCGATGACGGACGCCGAGACGAGCACGTGACACCACTGCCACCCTGTCTTAGCGTAACACGAGTCGAGGTGGACGTCGTCGCGGTAGCAACGACGGACGCCGAGACGAGCACGTGACACCACTGCCACCCTGTCTTAGCGTAAC
>NW_025229625.1:9252-14883 GCF_018294505.1 Triticum aestivum | reverse complement strand
AAAATATATTCATTATATATTATGAATATATCCCCAAATTCAAATAGATTATTGATTTAAATTCAGAGACCAAATAATTCCTTAAAAATATTCCAGAATTTTGGTTTGATATATAACTCTTGCCAAAATTCACAAAACTATTTTTAGGGCATTTTGGATTCACAGAATGCAATTTAAAGGGTGCTTGCCCTTCTTTTAACTAGGGTTTTGAGGCTTCTGAATTCCTCAGTTCAAATTTCATTTGAATTTAAACATGATGCAGACATGAAGCTAGGCTAGAGCAATGCCAGAAGCTAGGGATGTGACAACTCACCCCCACTAAACAAGAATCTCGTCTCGAGATTCAAGCGTAGGGTAAGGTGAAAGGGGAACGCAAACTAGTATAATCTTCACGATCCAGGGTGCACTTCAATTGAACGTTGATTCGATCACCATCATTGTCTTGAAGTCTTGCTCCGAGAAATCCTGTCAACATGACATGGAGGGAAGGAGACTCTAGAAGGGTCGATCTTCTCGAAGATCGAACAACTCACGGAATGAGACACAACAATATCTCTCGAGCTGAGAGACGAAGCACACCTCTAGAGAAATGGAGTGGAACAGATGACGAAGGTTCACTAGGTAGACAATGATTCCACACCTAAGAAGGTGGTGAACGGTTGTCAACGTAGCGAGGAGTTGAGTTGCCATGATACCACAACGAGACACCTTTGGAGCCGTGACTCGTAGATATCTCCCCTTAAGTGGCAAAAGAATTACCTTTGATTCAGAGATCATTGAAACTCTTTATACCATCTTAAGGCAAATCATAATCGATCATTTAGAGGGGTTCGGTAGAATGGCATACTCAAACTTGGATGATGTGGATTACCTTGTTGAAGACAACGTAATGGATGAATTTTGCTTATCACCGGAAATGGAAGGGACATTGGTGGTGCAAGCTGGGAACAAAATGCAAATGCTGGGAACGATTCTGGTAACTGGGGAAGAACCCAACAATAGAGAGTGAATTCACTGTTGGAGTGGTTATGGCATAACCGAGGAAATCTGGGGCAATCCCAGCTAGTGCCGATGATAAGACGTAGCGCTTGTGCGTGCTCTCAAGAACTTGAGCATTTCCACAATCATCAAGGTTTTATCAACAATCGCGTCAAGGGTGCTGACAACACAACATACTACCATGATGAATAGCGATGGACGATGCAGATGCGAAGGAGGATAACACTTTCTCAGATTTCACCTTAGCGAGGCCAAGCAAATAAAATCTGGATGATCGACCGAGAGACATTTAGCACTCCGCTTCTAATGTTCTCCTTGATGTGCTAGTATAACCCATTCATAGATATGGTTTGATATCTAAACCATCAAGTAAAAGGTCGGACTTCGGGAACACAAAAATCCATAGGGGCAACTAGGGAGGTAAACCCTACGAAATCCTTATAGGGAGGTGGCCAACTTCTTTAATCAAGATACTACAATAATAGGTCTCTCGGCTGGGTGGTGCTGGCCTCGACATCCACTTTACCGGTTATCGAGGGACCAATATTATAGTTCTTGGGAAATGTTCCAAACCATCATATCTGCCTGAGATTCAGATCTGGTTGGTGTCAGGATATTCCAGACTCATCGAGTCTAGGAAGAAAAATGAAAGTTTGCAACACAATTCGACGAGATGACGTTGCGAGATTCTCGGGAAATGAACTACGATAGCAAGCTCCAAAACATGAGCTGGTTCTGCTACAAACATGTGAACACGTTGTCCAAGACAAGCATGACCACAAAGTAGTCTTATAATAAAACACTACCGCGTTCAGGAGGGGGAACCATCATTAATGACATCGAAGTCTCCACGCGTGGAAATCCAAAGAGTTCACCTTGGACAGACTCCTTTATCTTTGAACAACTCAATCAGTGGCTTGGTGTGCTAGGATATACATATAGCATGGACGTTGCAAATCTCCAGACCACAGAATACTTCGCACGTGTGCATGACTGATTTGGGATGATTCCAAGGAGGCAAAAACATGCTTTCTCGAATTCACGTCGGCAACTTACATCAAATGCACGTGAATCAAAGGAAGTCACTTCTTTTATCCAAACATATACTTCATGAACGGGGCATGAAGTAAATGCTTTCAAAAGTTTCCAACACTAACTTAATGTTCAACAACATCATGGAGGATATAAGAATGTTGTCAATGGGCTCAACAACAACTCATCAGAATTTCCATATCACTGGACTTCCACCATCGTGTGAACACGGTGATAGCATTGGTCAGCCCCAAAGATATAATGGTGTATGCTCGAGGGATCAACCACGAGTAAGACAACATTACGAACATCGTTGGTTCTGACTTGATTTGACGATAGCCCACACTCAAATCAAAGGATTGATAAGACAATAGGTCCAGCAACTGATCACAAGGACCAATCGATGAAGATATCATCTTTCTCCAACACACACTACACAAGAATATCCCTTTGGAACGAACTAAGTCAGGAAAGCTTTTATCTTCCAACTCCTCAAGTTGTTGTCTAGCTTAACCAACTAGCTCAGGGATATCTAACACCGATTCTTGGAGAAGGATGGTTCACAAAAAACCAACTTGATCACGAGCTCAACATAGCGGTCAGGTGACAACCTGGTAATACTTCTGAGAAGATATTCAGAAAATCACGAACCACCGGTATGTTACTAAGCTCGAGAACAATCCTGCTTTTCAGGGCAAGACGATATGATCAATAGAGCAAGAATTTGAAATAATCCTAACTCATCGATCGAGGAGGGCACTGAGAACAAGGACTAGGTAGCATGATCAACCTTAGAATGATGATTCGAAAACCAACATACTAAGAATGAAATTATTATCCTTTAACTACCAAGCAACAGAGTTGCTAGCAGTATTGATTTCACACATCACAATTCATTTGTCGGTATTCCGGTTGCATCAACACGAGGGCCGAGGAATGAACAGTGATGGCAAGAAGTATCACTGTACCAAGAGTTCATGGGATGGTGTGCAATTCCTATAATAATCTCGATATAAAATATGTAATACTCCAAGGTAGAGCAGAACCAAAAGCTGGATTGGCATTTGATCTGCGGAATACAACTACTTTGACCCAATCCTAGATATGGATGAGGTACTGGAGTTTGTTTCTCCTAGTCATTCTGCAATAGAATGGCTTGACGGATCACAAGAGTAATAGGCATCGATAACGAATGCATGCATACTCTTGATATCAATTGATAGACGAGGGTCAGAAGACAACTAAAGAGGGACAACTCAAAGGAACATACGATTTTCTGAGTTGTGGATGCATAGATTAGTATGTCGAACCAAGTTCAACATATTTCTTCCAGATAACCCATGCAAAAAGGTAGAACTGGCAGAGTCACGATTTATGAATGGAGAACTCCTCAAGAGTACTCTAATTGTGATCTTTTGATCCAATAAACTTCTGCCATAATGGTTCATGGTATTTGGAAGAACGATATACCACGGACCTCGAGGACTATCGCAAAGTTACTAATATCCTGAAGGAACTAGCAAACACTATCAACATGAAGTAAGTAGAGTGAATCTCGGGTTCAAAACCCAAGGAGTAGAATACCTACTACTGAGCGGCATCACGGGATGCTTTCGAGAATAAAAGCCAGAATCATCACACTGGGACACAAAACAAGGCTAGACTACTAGATGATCCCCTGAGACACCTAGGGTCATAGTAATAACTCTAACATAAAGGTTGAGGCAGTAGAGTACCTCAACTCAACAATTTGTGTGATTAATCTGACCAAAGGCACATCGGAAACAGGAGGAAGGGATTTGCAAATGCATCAGACTGTTTGGAAACCTGGGATGACTCGGACAACATAACGGCTGTAAATGCTCAGAAAAGATTTGAGACATTCACAAAAATGGTGGCATAACCACTCAAAAGCACAATATCAAGGTTTCGAGATCAACAATTAACATACGGAAGTAGTAGGAACTGAAACGAGGCTTAAATCCAACAATCTTATAAGTCTACGGACTAGTAATACGTGATCCTGATAGAAAGAAGAGAAAGCCTAGTTTCTTAACCCCGTAGGAAAGATAAGATGACTCAGATCAGAAGGCATGAGGTATAAGGAGTAAAAAGAGCCTTACGTTCCATCCCACAATCAATTCCCTTATATAACTAAAGAATTTCTAGACTCAACTTCGACCAGTTTGGCTTGGTAATCCTACAGGCAGTCAAGCTCTGATACCAACGCTGTCAGGACCCCGACTCGATGTCACATCGATCTAGCTGGTAACACCTCATATCACTTTACGGCCTCACGCACGGTATTCCCACGGGTGTCGTCTTACCTTTTTCCCGGGACCGTTTGCGCCTTTTGGCTCACGTATATGATAGTGTCGCTAGCATCCATATGATAAAGAGCCCGGGCTGACATGACTAGTCGTAAACCCAAAGTGGCACAGACTTACAGGGACAGGCATCCATGACCCAGCTTCGAACGTGTCGGTCATCAGCAAGTGGGTCCGGGCTGTAGCACTGGGCTAGCAGGACTCCGGTAAACCGGGCTGTAGCGGGCTAACAGGACTCCGGTACTCAATGCGTGACATTTCCCCGAAGGGACAGACACAGGAACGAAGAAGAACACATGCCGGCCAGCCTAAGTGTTCCAGAGCAGTAGCAAGCTACCATGGCTCAGCGGTAACACTAGGAGACATTTCCCGGTAAGAGAGGCTACTAAAGATAAACAACTAGATAGTCAGATCCTACACATACCAAGCATTTCAATCATACACACAATATGCTCGATATGTGCAAATACAACGAAGCATCACAACATGACTCTACGACACAAGTACTTTATTCATTAGGCTCCGAGGAGCGAGATATTACAAACATGGGTCTCATGACCCAACACTCAGAGCATACAAGTCAAAGCACAAGCGGAAGCTATCATGTCTGAGTACAGACATCTATAAATGAAAAAGGCTGAGAAGCCTGACTATCTATCAGATCCTGCCGGGGCACAAGATCGTAGCTGAGGTATCAGGCTAAACGTCGAAGTCCACGTGAAACTACTAGCGAGACTGAAGTCTCTCTGCAAAAACATAAAATAGGCAAACGTGAGTACAAATGTACCCAGCAAGACTTACATCAGAACTATCTACATATGCATCATTATCAACAAAGGGGTGGTGGGGTTTAACTGCAGCAAGCCAGCTTTGACTCGGTGGCTATCCTAAACTACGACTGCGAGTAACTCTTTTGAGGTGGCGCACACGAGTCCACATATTCACCATATCAATACACCACTATGGATCCGCTCCCGTCTCCCTACGAAAACGCCATCCATAGCACTCACGCTTATCTTGCGTATTTTAGAGTATCCACTTTCACTTGTCTATGAACTGATATAAGCAACCCAGAAGTCCTTTTCCGTGGACACGGCTATTCGAATAGATTAGGTTAACCCTGCAGGGGTGTACTTCTTCACACACGCTCTCACCACTTACCGCCGTTTACACGACATGTACTCGGCAACCTTCAAGCGGAAGCCCAACGTGGGTGTCGGCCACGGCCTGCCTAAACACTCAAGTCTCTAGTCCAGGTTTATCGCCTATTCGG